>NC_087462.1:14638020-14941050 GCF_036321535.1 Camelus dromedarius | reverse complement strand
AAATGGGAAGTAATGAAGATTATACAGAGGGACTGCTACCAGGATGACACGAGATAAAACATAAGACTTTTGAGACATAATTTTCCCGACTTCCTCTACAATGCTGCAAAACAGCAAACCATTCCGTTTCAAACAATTGCAAATCTCTCTAGCAAGTCATCTGCAGCAACAAAACAGACGAAGAGGAAGGTAAAAGGTGGTGCACGGCCCTCCCAGACCTGGAGGTCAACAGAGAAAACATCAGACGACGGAATGTGGCGTCCTGGGTGACACCTCGGCAGAATGGCACAGCCCAGACACGAAAGGGGAGGCATGAAACGCGGCACAGAAAAGACAGTGGACAACGTGGCTTTAGAACTTAGAACTGCGTGGGGGGCAAACTTCAGAGGCAGCTTAGTGTGATGGCGAGATAGTGAATGGAACTAAATTCAGACTAAAAAGCTAGAGCTTTTCATTTCAAAGGGAGGGACAGAAGGGATTGTCCGGCTTATGTTTCAGGAAAGCACCAAAGAACTTCACCATCTTTGGGAATTCCCCGGGGTGTAAAAGTTCAATAAAAGAAAATTGGATTAAAGTACTCAGCGCTAAGTGAACGTCTCAAGATTAGTTAGGTAGTCCGCTTCTCTCCCTGCTTGGATCTTTGGACTGGACACAGAGAAAGGATCAGAGACAAAACCAAATACTTTTCAAGGAGACAGAACTAAGTTTAGGGGGTGAGTACTATTCGGCACATTCACGATGAGAAGATTACAGACACAGCTTGATAGACTCCCCCCTCCTTTTTCTGAAAGACAATGTTTCAGATGATTGGCACATGGAACACGGTAGATGGAAACAAAAATAAAGTTATTAGCTTTTGTGTTTTCTTTTCAGGATTTAAAAAGTTTATGCTATGCTAAGTTTATGCAGTATGTGAAGGAAAAAAAACACACGTGTTTTTGGGATTATCCAAGGGATCTGGATATATACAAAAGCCAGTTGGGCTAACGCCCCTCAACATCGTTAGCCATTTCTTTTTACTGATGTTTCTTGAAAGCAGGAGTTTTATCTGACAATTTGATAAATATCATTAAGATAGTTAAAACAGCAAAGCAAAGAAAAAAGTTCATTTTTCTTGCAATAACAATGTTTGGAATCTGAATTCAAAATCTTCCAGCAGATAAGACATTTTACACATGGACTATTCTTAGGAGGTCATAGATGAAACAGTGTATTTCATAAATATGCTTTTCATAAACCCTAAGGTATTCACTTTTAATTAAAAACATTCAAGCAAACATTTATATAGAAAAGTACAATGTTCCACTTAACTGTTTTTAGTGCTTTCCATATATTAAAATTAATTTGTAAGCAATCCTATAAGGTAAGAACTATTGTACCCATTTTACAGATGCAGAAACTGAAGCAAGAAGAGGTTATTTCAACTTCCCAAAACTATTCATCCGGTAAGCAGCAGAGATAAGGATCAAACAAAGCACAGCTCCACTCCTGTCTTACTCGATTTAGTTCAGCAGAAGTAGATGAGACAAGTCTGTGTGCTACTGACTTGAAAACAAAAGCTTACCACGGGAATAGACCACACTCATACTAAGATACAACATTTGTACTCCTCTCAGATGAATTTTTCCCTCCTTGTTGGGAGTTTCACCCAAAACCAGTAATATTCATAATCATTCACTGTCACCTATTTTAACCCAGTTATTTTTTTGATATCAAGGGAAGATATAACCTATGAGTAAATGAATATAAGGGTCCAAGGAGATTGCACATGAGAGATGGGAATTAGATCGAGTACCAGCACTGGATACAGGCCTGAAGGCACTGAGAGAATGTTGGGGGAGACGCAGAACGGAGCATCATAACTGAATGAAGGCAGGAGAGGAGAGCAGGAGAGAGCACAGGCTCTGAGCAACCTGGGCTGAAATCTCACGGGATCTTGGACAAGTCACTCATCTCTCCTAAGCTTCTAGAGTCTGCATCTGTAAAGTGGCAATCATCATGGAAGCTCCCTTACGGAGCTGTTCAATAAATCCTAGCCCTTATTCACATCACACATATTAGAAATGGAGTAAGGGATAGTAAAGAGTTAGACTGATTTTTTTAAGGAAGAGATTCAATAAAGGAATCAAATAGTACCCTCTAAGAAGTGGTAGACCACAACAGGAGTTGGTTTAACTTCCCAAAACAGAGACATACAGATATTAATTCTATTCCTTGTAAGAGCAAAACTGGTTTTGTTAGTTAATTCAAATACATTTGGCAAATAAATTATAAGAGTTGCATCAGAATAACTAAAATATTAGAAGTCTTAATGTATCCCTAAGAAAAATCTGATTTTTTTTTTTAGTGAGGAAATACATGAGCATCTACTTGGAAAAATAATAGCTGCCTAGATACAATTAATTAGTTTAAATTTGATTCCACAGCCACAGTCACAACCATCACTTCACTCTTCAATGCAAAATTTTACCATACATAACTAGCATCGAGCTCTTTCTAATTCTAGGGAGTTTTTTGCTTTTAGTTTTTAAAAGACCTTTCTCAAAAGTTACAATAAATGCATACAGAACATTCAGCAGCTCCTGTCTTTGTGAACAGCTTCATCAAAGCATGAATTAGAGATACTTCAGACCTGGAATTCTATGCTGGCCTGGATGCTGTGACCACAGCCTCCGTAAAAGTGAGAAAATCCATTTCTACTGTTTAGGCCGCCAAAAAATAAAAAAACAAACAAGTCAATAAAAAGGGGTAGAATGGGCGCCTTCTAATGATTATATATCCACAAGTGATACAGAAAAAAAATGTTTTAGTACTTTTCTGTTTATTTATTAAATTTCAAAATAATGACTTCCTTTTAACGCAGGAATGTAAAGTGTTGTTTACAAGTAATTTTATAAAATGTAAAATGTTTAAAATAAATTATCCTAAAAGGGGCATTAAAATGATTATGTAAGTGATATTAAAATCCACAAATAACAAATTAGGAAAACACTGGAGAATACTAAGCATTTAAAACTTTAAAGAAATACAAATCACTTTTCCAAGTTTTCAAAAAAAAATTATTTTGTGCTCTGTAATCTATCACACATCAAGAGTTTAATGAAAGCACAATCGTCACTAACTGAATAAAAGATGTCATTTGACTACTCTATATTGTACAGGTGAAAATGACCTGATTCCCCACTTTTCTTTGCATGTGTTTGTGTGTGTGTGTGAAGGTTCCTCAGCTACTATTTCAAGGAAAATGAAACCACTAAGATATTTTATCATTTGAATTTAAAACATTCGACTTCTCTTACTCCAAAACTACCCCACTGCCCCATGTGGAGTGCCAAACCAATTGAAGCACGTACTACACACACTCAAAACACAACCTTGCCCCAACAGTTCACAGTTCTAATTAAAAGCTACATTTTGTTAAGCGAATTAGGAGTTACAATAAAGTGGAGGGAGCATGTGAAATGAATAATTAACATTGTATAGACTTCAGCATCGTAATTAAGATTAAATGCCGCATATATTCAAACTGGATTAGCACAGCCACTGAGAGCAGCGATGTGCTCAGTGGGGGAGTATGCTTTTGCTAAATAATGTTTTATGAAGAGTATTCTAAAAACATTAAGCATAAGGTTGTCATATATAAAATGATTAAAGTTTTATACAAAAGAAGCTGTAATTCCGGTAAATGAAGTAATTTCATTTTCCTGCTGTTTTCACCTTTAGGAACATACTGTAAATGGAAAGGAACGCCATGTGACATCTTATTAAATAAAAAATGAATCCCCTTGTTTGAAATTAATAAACTCTCACTACATAAATTTGGGGTAACAGACAGTTCCAGGTACTTATCCTCACTTATTTCTTTGTTATCTCTTGGAAAGATTCATTTTATTTAACTTCTTATTTATTGCATCCCTCAATCTTGTTAGCCAGTTTTTTGGGGGGAGGGCCATTACTGAAACTAATCATTCATTTAATTCATCTTTAACTGAAATCTTTCTTGCATTTTGCCATAATTCCTGAAAACTCTTCGAGTTGGCAATAGATATTAACATTTTCCCTAGTATGTGCATTTCATTCACGCTGACAGCTAGTAGCTTTTACGCTGATTATGAGGCAGGAAGGGGGGTAGGGCACAGCCATTCAAGGAATGCTACAGCAATTAACATCAAAATGTTGAAAGATTCAACCCCCAGTAGGCCTTGAGGCTCAAGATGGTGGGAGATTTAGCTACTAGTAGACCTTGAGCTTTGTTATACACTCATTGTAATATATTAGCATGGTGAATAACATGCCCACAAGCACCATGGCAGTCCCAGGGCTAGGCACAAAAGGTCAAAGAGTGGGAAATGGCCAACTTCCAGGGAATCCCAGACCCCTCCCCAGACTACTTAGACTGGTCCTTCCACTTACTAGCATATGAAGCCACCAAGCCCAGAAAACCTAGCTACACGGTGCCTCGCGGCCTCTCTCTCAGTTCAGAGCAGGCCGCACTCTGTCTATGGAGTGTGTACCTACTTTTAATCTGAGCACCCAACCCCCACACCTCGTGACCTTTCTCTTGCCTTTCAACCTATCTAAATAAATCTACCTTTATTCAACCGGAGCTCCGCTCCTTCTTGAATTCTTTCCTGCGCGAAGCCAAGGACCCACGCTTGGCGGGGCACGTCCCAGGGGCTCAACCAAAGCCTGGGACGTGGCCCTCCTGACGCCCCACGTCTGTTTTCCTGCATCAGTTAGACTTGATTCTGAGCTACTTTCATTCACTCTCCTTCTTTGTTTCTTTTCCCTAAAATCTCAACAAATTACAATCTCAAAATGAAACCAAAGCAAAAAAAGTGATTTACATTAATTTTATTAGTTATACTTCTTTCCTGACTAACCTCTCCACTGTTTCGTTACTGAACTGAAACTGTTTAAAAAGTTTTTGAAGTTAATCTTAAATCTAATTCCGTGATATTATCATCAAATTAAAAGAACAGTGAAATTAAAACTTTTGAAAAGTATGCTTAAATTTATGTATGTGTATATATATATAAAATTTTATGCACATAAGTTTATTCTGAAATCAGAAAATCTATACCCTAGATTAGCAAAATCATTGCTCCAAGTAGTCCATTAATGAATAAGTAACCCAGTGAAAATACTGATAACATAGGTAGCACGGATTTATATATGTAATTTCCAACATACTTTAATTTTAAGATCTCCTTATTTTAGTAGGCAAAAAAAGGCCCCTCCTAAAATTAAGATTAAAAATAAAAGTTATGCTACTGGGACATACTGATTTAAGATAGGAAAAAGGGGTCTTTTACTTTGGAGGGGTGCATCTTTTTTCCCATAGTTACTTAAACCTTATTGCCATGTAAAGTATTTCAAACAGCTCTTGGAGAGAATCAGTTCAGGGGCTGCTTTTTTTTTTTTCCCCCAGGTCAGTCATTTGTGGAGTTGCGTGGGGAGGAATGGGAAGAAGAAAAAGTTTCCCATGTAGGTAACAGTATGATCAGATGGGCTGTTTGTTATTTAAAATAAAGAATCTGAGCTTTTATTCATCTTTTTCAAATGTCTGTTTTATCAAAATCATACTATGAATTTGATTCAGCATAGGACGGCTCTTATAAACTGAGGGAGGGACTTAAAAAAAAATTATTTACCTTTCTTTTCTGGTTGGTAAATTATTCTCTGGAAATAACATTCACTACCCTAAAAATAAAGCAAACCAAGAAAAGGAAACAAAACTTAAAATACCAAAAAGTTGACAATCATCTAATTACATTACAAATGAGCCAAGGGGAAACCTTAAAACACTATATATTAACTATATACCAGACGAAAATTTAGAAAATTCAAGTCAATCAAGAATAAATTCAAGATGTATTTCAAAAATCCATCAGTCTTGCTTTTTTTTTTAAATTAACTAATGCCAGTGCAATCTTGAAAAGAATGGAATAGGTAACAACACCAACACAAAATTAAGCTAATCAGATTTCAAGAGGGGGAAAAAAATGCAGTTACCATCTTTGCCTATTCAATAGATTATTTTTAAAAATTGCATTAGTCATCACTTTTGGTAGGAAAAAAATATCGTCTCATGGATTCAAGCTTTAAGATCAAACTTAGATAGTATTACAGTAACTATAAATTACATTTATAGCAATATAATTGTAGGCCCTCCGAGTAGGTAACACTACTAGCCTATCAATTATAGTGCCATAAACATTGTTTATAGAGGCATTAATATTGATATTAATGTAATCAAGAATCAATAGTGGTTATTCAAAGCGTCATGAAAAATATAACTTACTTAGTTGAAATGTTTAACTTTAAACCTTGTGGAATATATATTACCATGTAAGGAAACTCTGTATGTCAAGTCTAACTGAATTTAAATACTGATTTAAAATGAGAAGAAAAATACCTGTATTCACTGGACATTCTGGACATGGTAAATGTTCATTTTATAAAATGGTCTTCTTGAAAAATGGTATTTTGTATTTAAAAAAAAAACAACAGTTGGTATACATGACAGTGATTTTCAAATTAGTGTGAATGAGACTCATGTAGCAATCCAACCCCAGCACAGTATATTCCATTTTACTCCCAGGAAAAAGTAACTTGAGAACAGAAGTAAAAATATTGCTGGGGTTCCTACAGCAAGAGTCTACTGAATTCTCCCTCACTAGTGTAGGCAGAATTTTAGCACCCCCAAATTCCTGCCCCTATAAGTCCCCTCCCCTTGAGGATAAGCGGGCTTTGCTTCATCAGATGAGCCCTTTTCTAAAAGCAGATCTAAAGGTCAAAGAAGGGAGAAGTCAGAGTTTCTAAGATGCAGAAGATGCTCTCACGTTGGCCCAAAGGAACAAAGCACCATGTTTTGGGGAGGCTCATGTGACATGCTGCCTCTAGGACTTGAAAACAACCAGCAGTGAGTATCTGCGCTCACCTACCAGCCTGTGGGTGGAATTACTGCTATCAGCGCATCATTTGAGACTATTCTGAATAATGTTGACCTCCTGTAGCTTAGAAGAGACTCCCTTTCTACCATCCCCAGCCACACAACTCACTGGTACAACTGGATTCAAGGGGACTCTGAGCCTCAGATGAAAATATAGCTCCAGTCAGCACCACGACTGAAGCCTGATGAATCCCTGAGTAAGATCTAGTTCGTCCACACTCAGACTTCTGACCTACCGAACTGTGGGATAATAATTGGATGTTCTTTTACATCCCTATGTCTATGATAATTTCCTACATAGGGATACAAGGAAAAAAACTAATATGCCTGCTTTAACCATTTGGTTAAAAAATCTATGTACTTCTTCTGCTTATCTGTTCTAGCATCAAAGCAAGTGAAAACTTAAGAATATAAAAACACTGTGTTTTCCCTGATCCTCCAAACTGGTTTCAACTCATAAGGAACTCCTAAGACCCCAGGCCTCAAGTTTCAAATGTGGGTGCGCACGGTGACTGTACTATCAGGAAGAAGGGATCTGTAAGCACCTAGGTAAGGCCCACGTGCATCAACTTCATTTGCATATATACACATAGCCACTTACCTTTGAAAAGGGCAAGTTGTTTGAATCAGAGTGTAAAACCTATAAAAACTTTAAATTCAAGTCTAAATGGCGAAAATGAGTCAGATGTGTGTCACCATACTAAGAGGGGACAGAAACACTGAGTTGCTTTACAACTTAAACAGAATTGCCCATCTCAAATTCTCCATTTTATAAGAAAACAGGCCTACCAGAGTGGAAGTATAGCCCCCCACTGTCACCCAAGTACCAAGAGGATCTAGAAGTATCATAATTTCGAGGAAAGAAGGGAGACTTAAACATATTATCTGTCATAGGCCATGTACAGACTACAAGTTTTTACTATTTGATATCATGTAATTATCTGCCGCACTTCTAGAGAGAATTAGAAAGAGGCAGTAACAAGAGCCTGAAAGCCAGGAAGTAGAAAGCTGTGTGAACCAAGCACCTGTTAATATAGAAGGGAGTGGTATGGAAAGTGAAAAACTGGGGAGAGCATGCCTACTCAGACGTACCCAAAACAGCAACTAAAAAAAAAAAAAAAAAAAAAATCTGATGACCAACTGAAACACAAATTGCTCCCATGGACTTGCCAGGAAAGAAAAAAAAAAAATAAGTGGTTAGGAACACAGGCTTTGTAATTTGTGTTCTGGGACCCTTGTTAGCAAATTACCTACCCTCTTTAAGCCTTATTTTTCTTAACTTTAAAATGAAATAAAATAGTGTCTATTCTAAAATTATCATAAGAACTAAATCAGATAATACATATAAATATAAATAAATAAATAAGAGACACATGTATAATTTTTTTTATAAATTAGGAAGGCCTCATTGATTTCTGGCTTTTTCCCCTTTATAAAATATATTAGTATTTTAGAATTAAGTATTATATCATATGGAGCAAAATTCAAAAGATACAAGCGGTGTCCAGTGAGAAGCAAATCTTCACACGCGTGTTCCTTAACCAATCAATTCCCCTCTTCGAAGGCAATCTTTGTTACCAGTTTATTGCACATCTTTACATCCACGATCTTCTCTAGATTGATTACAGTCGGAGGGGAGTAAAAAGGGGTGGGGAGAAATTTTGAAACCACTTGGATGCAGTTTTTCTCAGGGCAACATTCGGTGGGTGCCTAACTACCCTCTCGATCATACTACTGATCTGCTAACAATTCCAGAAGTAATAGTAGGTAGAAAACGTATTTTAAAATTAGTGTTTGAAGGGATGCTGTTGGAGTACCTACTGATGCCTCAATTTCTCGCCTCAGTGCCCCAGAGGTCACTGGTAAGTTAGAACGGAGTGCACTGAAAACGTTCCATTGTGTGTATCAACAAGGGTACCTTTCACCCAGGTACTATTTTTTCAGGTTATATATTTTTTTTCTAGGAAAAAACTCAGTGAGCCTTGGAAATGTTCATAGCAGTTTCAGATTTTTAAATAAACTAACTTTTTTCAGACAGAAGACTTATTTTACTGTTTGTGGTATCAGGGTATTATCTAAGCACTAACATACCCAGGGACTTAGAAGTTATCCCCCCTTCGCAATGCTTTGTTCTAGAGCTGTGTCTAGAAGTAACTTTCTACAGGGCTGAAACGTTTCGTTCTCTCAGGACTTTTTTTATCAAATTAACTTACAATGAAGAATTTTGCTTAATCATACTAAACAGGATTCAATTATTAACTATTTGAAAATGCCATGAGACTTCAGAGAAGAATTTTCTACTGACTCAGCAGAATGATTTCCCAAACACTGCAGGGCTCGGTGCATGTGTTTGCTGCTATTGCACACTCTGTGGTGCCACTGTAAAAAAGTAACAAACAGAAACCTCCATTAGAGTCGGGAGGCCAGAAGCAGGGAGCTGTCACCCGCTATGACCGTGGCTGAACGCAAAAGCAAGAAAGACTCCTTGCCTGGCAACAGTTCATCCAACGAGAGACTGTCACAATGCAGCCAATGAAAAGCCACCACACACTCTGAATTTTAAATTCCCTCAATGGACTTTTTCTTTTCTCCTATAGCCTTCCCAACTTCCTTTTACCCTCTTAAAAAGAGTTCTCTTCTTACTGTGAAAGGATTTGCATGTGGCTTCCCATGGTTGTAGACTCCCAAAAGCAATTTTTTACTGATCCTGAATAAGCCCATGTTCCCTGGAAAAATAACTAGCAGTCTTATTTAAGGTCAACACCATCTAGCTGAGGGAATTGCTATAAAAATTCTTTTTGTTTGGAACAGAGAATTTGATGTCATCTCTATAGCTCATTGTTGCAATTTAGGCAACTTCCTTTAACATGTGTTGGAATGAGTCCTAATTGCTACTAAAATGACTTCTCTCCCACAATTTTAATGACTAAATAATTGATACGTTGGTGGACACTGAATGCACATGATTTTAAAACATTAAATATGAAAGGATATTCTAATCACCCTTGAACAAGATTTTTTTTAAAACATATTTTCCAATATAATAAGTGTTAAAAAAGTGCAGGGAAGTTAAACACCAGTTAATAATGATCAGATAATTGATGCTAGTTTCATAGTTAGGGTTAAGTACTCTAGCAAAAGCACTTGTTCACCTTGGAGATTATGTTTCATTTCCAACATAATCCTCAAATTAAAAAGATATACATGTTGGCATCAGCCCTGTTTCTAACGCACAGTAACTCCCATTGTCCTCAGGGGCCCCTTGGGTCATTTTGCTATGAAGCAGTTATCTTTTTCCCCCACATTTGTAACCTGAAAATTGCATAGCTGGAAATCAGTAAACAGCCCTGCATATTTAGTATGCTTAATTACAGGTTCAAAAATTGTAAGGCAGTGGGGTCAAGATTATCCCAGAACAAATCATCAAATTGAAAAAACGGAGGACTTTATTACTTTGAAATAATCCATAGTCTTATTTAGGCATCTCATGTATATATAAATACAGAAATGGATCAAAATATAGAACTCTTACACCAGGCCAGGGTTCGGAAAATAAGAAAGCGGCAAGCTCTTTTGCAAAGATTGGTAGTTGGGGGCCTTGTTAATGCTCCCTTTAGGAATCTTCAGGGAGGTTTCACCTTTAGATTAACTTGAATACCCAGTGGTATCCAGACTGTCAGGAAAGGTTGTGGAAAGACTCTTTTAATAAAGCATTCAAGAAGGTTATTAGCATAAGCCATCTTCCTTCAGCTATTAAAAATGGTATTGTTGCAGAAAGTCAAGGCAGTAAGCAATTAAAGCCTGAACCCTAAATTTCCTTTGCTCTTATTATTCCACAAACAAGGAAAAAACTGCTGTCTCCAATTCTTGCTTCTGGTGTCCTGTTAGAGAGCTCCAGATCTAAACATTTGCAACTGTACACCCAGAATACACACTGGGATTTGTGACAAGGACCTCAACAGTGGGAGGACTGTGGATTCTGTGTCTGCTAGCACTGCCATCGCAAAGCATTACAGCTTGGGTGGCTTCAACAAGAGGAATGTATGTTCCCACAATTCTGGGAGCTAGAAGTGCAAGTCAGTTTCTTTGCAGGTGTTTTTTCCTTGGCTTGTAGGTGGCCATCTTCTCCGTCTGTCTTCCCGTGGTCCTGTGTGTGTGCATGTGTGTCTGTGTCCTAATCGTCTAAGGACACTGGTCACACTGGATTCGGCTCTAACATCCTGACTTCATTCTAACTGAACCACTTCTTTAAAGGTCCTGTCTCTAACACAGCCATATTCTGAGCTACTGGTGGTTAGGACATCAACACTGAATTTTGAGAGAACTCAGTTCAGCCCATAACAGCACGTAAGGGAAGCTTATGATAATTGGACACTGCAGCTCAGAGACTTTTTCCCCTGGCAGTTCTGCTCACAATGCACCCATGACTTTCTCCCTTACTTATCTCATTACCAAATAACATATCAAATGTTTTTCTATTTAAAAAGACTCCACTGATAACTTTTCCTTACTTTCTAGTACCCCAAACAATCAATCTCTCTAAAAGACTTGTTAAGATCTGTTTCAACAGGCTCCCCAACAGGAAAATTTCTTACAGACCAAGAACATCTGGGAAATAATCTTGCCATAATATATATTTTTTTTAATTTTCTGGTTGTAACTCCAGATATAACTCCAAGGCTGTGCAACTCCAGAAGCGCTCATGCTACAACACTCCATCTCCGCTCTCATAATGGAGGGAGGACTAAGCTACTTTGACACACATTTTATTCAGCAGTAAATCATCTTAAAGTTTTCAGTGAGGATGTTTCATGCTGCCCAGAACGAAATCAGTCTTTGCTTTGTATAGAGAAAGGCATTTGGCTCTGAGGCGATTGAGTTAATTGGCAACTTGTAGAAAAAAAAAAAAATGCAGTTTCTATATGCCAGGTACATTAAGGATATATAGTAGTTGATGGGCAAAAGACTTATAGATCTGAAATTCTAGAAACTTTGAGAATATTAATTATACTGTACAAATATTGTGTAGAAAAGGTAAGTACCTGTCCCTACTCTTTTTAAATACCCAAGCTTATTATAGTAGAATAACTTGTTTTATATGCGCCTAGTTAATGATCAACTTGCTATTTGTGTTACAAAAGATGAATGAAGTTAAATCATATTTAGATGATTTAATAGATAATTATATATTTTTAAATTATTAATGCAAACATAATACCAGGAAAATGTAAATAATTAATGACATACTTATAAATAATTTCTATTAGTGAAATATATTAAGAAAATGATTTGTCCTTACCAGCGGGCTCTTAAATAATTAACAATAACTACAACTGACATCTCTGAGTCACCTCAGAACCCTCACATTTAACCCTGTTTATAATATGAAGTGCATTTTTAAATGGAAAATAAAGTGTACCTATGTATAATCTTTACTTACTTCTGATCATTTAAAAAACATTTTTTAAATGGTAGGAAAGTAAATAGCATTCCTATTGTGTTTAACATTCATAAAGATAGGGCAATTTTTCTTTTAAATTTTAAATCTGCAAGAAGTTAAAGTATGAGTGTTCATTGAAACGTAAGTTAATTTTATAGTTCTGATCCATAGTGTGCTCAAACTATATGTTCCCTATCTCTATACGCTGTGTTAAAGAAAAAATGTTTCTGGAACAACTTGATAAAACTGCTTTTCCAGCAATATGCTTCCAACAGCCCCCAAAACTTGTCCAGGAATGGGCATAGCCTTTTTTGTTAGGTTAGCAACAGTTTACAGTACACAAGCAGGGATTTTTCCCAGGGGTGGGTAAGTAGCAGTTATTTGCAACAAAAGAGCACTTATTTTCTAACGGGCTCCTCCAGAACAATGAGCGTTTGAGGAGTCAGGGATCCTCAGGAGTGACAAAGGCCAGCTACCATCCACGCTCATCCTCAAACGGGGAAGTCTCTAACGTCATACTGGGGCGTGCGTGTGTCTCATTTCTGTTCTAATTCATGATTTTTAATCTTTGTTCATATCCATTATAAGCTGACTTATTAATTTTGCCCTCAGAGTTTTCTTATTTTCTTTCAGCTGATAATCATTATTCCAAAGGTTTTTGTTTTTGTTTTGTTTCTGGCAGGCTGAGTATGGGAGGAGTCAGCACTCTGCACGCTGTCCTTTTATGAATAACAGTAGACTGACCGTATTTTAGTTATTAGGAGATTTGCTTCTCCTTTTCACATTGTTATACTAACAGCTGGAAGCCTTTGCTGTTGTGTTATTCATACCTTTGTTTTTATAGTCTCTTTTAGGTCTTACTTTATTACACATTTAGGTAGCAATCTATCTCTGAGGAGAAAGATGGAGACAGGAGATTAACAAAAGGCAGAACCTTTGTTATACTAGCGGCCCTCAAAGACACTGCAAGTTCAGTTCTAGACCACTGAAAATAAAATAAGCTAGACCAGGTTTTTTTTTTTTTTTTGGTTTCTCAGTACATGTAACAGTCATTTACACTATAGTCTATTTAGTATACAATAACATTGTATCTACAAAAATACACATACCTTAATTTAAAAATTCTTAATGGCTAAAAAGTGCTAACCATCATCTGAGCCGTCAGCAAGTTACACTCTTTGTTGGTGGAGGGTCTTCCCTTGATGTTGATGGCTGCTGACTGATGAAAGAGGAGGTTGCTGAAGGTTGGGGTGGCTGGGGCCATTTCTTAAAATAAGATGAACACTGGAGTTTGCTGCACTGATGGACTATTCCAGTTTACTCCAGAAGTACAACATTGGTTCAACAATATGAAATCCATTAATATTACTCAGTTGTTGAAAACAAGACAAGAAGCCCAAAATGGAAATCATCTGTGTTAAGCCCCATGTTACCACTCTGAGACTTTATTCTAAGCTTCACCTCTCCCAGAAGTGGCATCTTAAACCAGTCAATCAGGAATTGCCTAATCAGCACTAATTAGGTAATCTGCCCGAAAGAGCCCTTCCATGCCCTGAAGCAAGTAACTTTTCATTAACCAACCTTTTTTGGCCTGGTATAGCTTCCTTGTTCCCACTCCCTTCTGCCTATAAAACTTCCATTTTGCACAGCTACTCAGAGCTCCTTTCTATCTGCAAGATAAAATCCTGCCTGATCTGAATCAATTTTTACTCAGGTTTATCTCTTAACACAGAACATATTAATATATATTAATCCATTAAGATATTTTAAAATCACGATTATCTCAACAGATGCAAAAAGCCATTGACAAAACTTACTCATTCCGGATTTAAAGAACACTAACAAAAAATACAAATTGATGAATATGTTGACACATTATAATGTGAATTTTTAGACCTAAAGCCAGTTATTTTACTTTATCCGGAACCGGTAGAACATTTCCACTAAGATCAGGAAAGAGGCAGAAGTGCCCATTACCTCCATATTTGAGAAATTACACGGAGGCATAATAAAACTGATAATAAAGAAAATTCTATTTGCTGATATATGATTGTATACCTGGAAAAACTTAAATAATCAATGGTAGTTATAAAACCAACTCAATTAAAAATTCATTTTAGTAGCAGAATACAAAATCAGCATACAAAAAAATCAATAATTTTCATTTACACAAACAATAACGAGTTAGATGGTACAGGAAACTCTACTTTCACAAGAAAAATTAAAATATATAGTCAGGAATAAGGAATTCAACAAGAAATATGCAAAATCTACTGAAGGAAAATTTTAGTAATAAACCTGAACAATTTTACACAATCTCAAAAAAATGCAAAAACGCATTTTTATGGAGTTAAATTGTATCAAAGTTCAATACGGAAGCACAAACATGCAGAAGTAACCAGGAAAATACTGAAGAAAACTACATTAGAGGACTAACTCTACCAGTTAGTAATACATACCATAAAGCATCTAAAATTAGAACAATGTAATAGTGTTGCACTGCCAAAGAGATGGGTGAAAACTGAAAATAAAATCCAGAAATAGACCTAACTATGTACACAAATTTCCTATGTAATAAAGGTGGGATCTCAAATTACTGGAGCAAAGATAAACTTAATAAGTATTGCTGGGACAACTGAGTAGCCACTTCAAAAATAATAAAATTAGACACACACTGCACATCATATATAGAAACCAATTCTAAATGAATCAGGGGCCTACATGTAAAAAAATAAAATATAATTTTAAAAAAAGTAAATTATGAAATTACTCAGGTGAATTCTCCTTTAATCTCGTTATAGGAAATGGCATTCTAATTATGACCATAAAATTCAGGGACAAAAAATACTGATTAATTTGACTACATAAAAATTACTATTTTTACAACTGCAAGAAAACCATGAAAAATTCAAAAGACAGCAAACAACATGGGAGACCATATTTGTCACATTTATCTCAGGCAAAAGGTTGGTACTATCCCTAATATACATAGAGTTCTTAAAATTTGAGAGAAAGGAAACCCAAGCCCCATGAGACCAATGAGAAAAAGTTATCAAATGACAAAGATGTTACAAATTGGTCCCTAGACTTAAGAAAACAATATTCAAATCCACTGATAGAGGAATGCATACTTAGATACTGTTTCTCAGCTCTCAGAGTGGTAATTTTCTTTTTTTTAATTTGGAAGCAAATTCTGTGAGGATAACTGTGTACAATCAGGCCTTCTCTTATATTGCCAGTGAAAAAACAGAATGTAATATTCTTTTGGTAGCAGAACATCACAGTAACTAATAAAATTACATTTGCACTTCCTTTTTGACCCAGCAATCCAGGAATTTATCCTGGTGATACATTCTCAGTAATGTGAAACTATATATGCACAAGGTTATTCACTGGGGCCTTATTTTTAATTGCAAAATATGAAGACCTCCAAAATGGCCCTGAATGGGAAAGTAGTTTAATTAGAAATGGTGCATCTACAAAATAGAGTTAATACAGCAACAACAAAAAAAAAATGAGGAAGACCTTAATGAACAGATATGATTCACAGGATATATTTAAAGTAAAAGATAAAAAAAAAAAACGCACAGATTAGAAACTTTTGTGTTTGATGGAAAGAAATAAAATATATATGCCTCTGATAATCTGCAGAAAAGAAACTTAAATTTGAACCAAAAACTAATAAAGCTAAACCAAAACTACAGAGGATGGGTGGGAATGAGAGCAGGGATAGAGAAAAGGGAACTGGGTATAAGAGACAATGAGGAGGAAGTGACACTTTGAATATGCCTTTTCATGTACTTCTGATACTTAGTACTATGATGAGATTTTACATATTCCAACAATGCATAAAAATTAAAATCAAATAGGATGTGAGGGAGATCCAAACTTCAATATAAAAAGTAACGAATGAGCCTACCTGCACTGCAAATTTAAAACATAGCTATTCTTGGGGACTTGGAGGCAGGGGTCAGGGAACTAAACCTAACTGGAAAACAGTAAGTTGACTCTGTGTAGAAAGTCCAAAGACAAAGAACTAAACACAGATATTACAACTAAATACAGATATTACATTCATTTAACATGAGAAGTAAAAAATAAAATAATTTTTAAAAGAAATGTTTATTAATTAAAATCAACTTGCAACAGCAGAAAAATAAACTATCAAAAACAAAAAAGAAGGGAACTAAAACATTTATGTCATTGCTAGTTTAGGGAATTGAGAGATTTATAAAATTTACTCTTGTTCCCACAGGTCTTTTCTGACTGCAATTTAAGTCAATTCCGAGAGTAAGGAATCCAGATAAACTTTTAAAAAGGAAAAAATATCCTTAGGAGTATGTCCCCAGTCTTAGAGGTAAGCCCTTCAGGATGATTCATTATATTTGAAACCACACCACTAGGTCAGGTTATGATATTACACCTTGTAGACACCTGAAGAGAAAGCTCAGTTACTTCTAAAAATAAACAAAACTGTCAATGTCAAGAAAACAAATCAAATTATGGAGCCATTTAATGGTGTGGTAATATTTAACTGCTGTTTTTAAACATACAGTTGCTTTATTTACTCTATTAACCTAGATAGCTACCATTTAACCCAAATCCTATTAAAACATTCTTCTGTACATTTCTAAATACATACATTTTTCAGTTCTTAAAAAGATGAATTATTTAATTAGAAGTCTTCAATATGTGTGTCTGTGTATATAGGTATATACACACATTTTTCTGAGTATCTTCTTTCTTCAGTATTCTGCCTAGATTTAGTCCTCTACATTTACATTTAATTAGTTTATGTAAACCTAGTCAAGTCCTTTGACCCCTTCAGGTACTCCATGCACTGTACTTACAACACCTACACTTCAGTACTCTTTTTTTTTTTTTTTTTTTTTTAATTTAAGTACAGTCAGTTACAGTGTATCAATTTCTGGTGTACAGCACAATGCCCCAGTCAAGCATATACATACATATATTCATTTTCATATTTTGTTTCATTAAAAGTTATTACAAGATTTTGAACACAGTTTCCAGTGATTCCTCTTAAAACAAAATGCCATGATTCTAATTTAAGTCTTCCCATTGTATGTCACGGAGCTATGTTTTGGAGCATCCGTTGAGACAATGGACTTGAAATACTTGGTAAAGAAAGCAATTATGTTATTGTTTGGTGAAGTACAGATTGAGTAGGCTACTTGACAACTGAGTAAGCTTACTCTAAAAAATACATCTTTTTACATTCTTTCTTTCATGGGCCCCATTACCATAAAAGACTCCTCTGATTTCATAATATTCATAGGATGGAAATTCATGATCAACTGACTATATAATTCAAGTAACGTTTCATCCGTGCAACAGACAACAAGTCTGTATTTCAACTAGTTCAAATATTCAACCCAATATAAAGAAATATAAAGAAATCCTAAGTTCCATTGGCTCATATAAACTTGGTTTTCTCCTTACATTTGTAATAGTGCAGCCTGACCATTACAGCCATTTCAGGGATCCAGGATGGCCTCTAGACTATTTCTTTTCTATGAGTCAGAAAGAGGCTAAGCTATTCGAACACAATTTAATCACATTTCTTCCACTGCTCTGTGGATGATTTTCATGTCAACAGGTCTACAGCCTGCTTACTAGATACAGAGGTGGAAATAAAGTACCACTCACTGACTCTTGAATGGCAGGACACAGGCTGTGCAAAGACCATGATAAGAAAGAATACACTTTCATTCTCTGCTTAAACAGTCTTGTAGCCCTCCCGTATCCTCCCCTCTGTCTACCAGGCTCATTATTGTCACCTCAGTGGAGCCCAGGGGTCTCAAAGAGGAGTATTTTGTTGTTGACAAGAAAATAGGAGGCTTGTATTCCTCTGAAGAAACACAGTACTTGGAATATAGTACCACTCCTTAATGATAATGTGTTACTATATTTATTCAATAATTTACATTGAATAAAATAGGGGCATTTCTACATGAAGCCCATTCAACTCCCTGTGCTTGTTAAGGGCACACAGTTAAACAGCCATTAAAGAGACCATGAGCAGCTCTACTGTGTACTAGGCAGAGGGTATACCATAGTAGTGAAAAGGAAACAGTCCTCGCCACAAATAAACTTAAAATCTCATGCATGAAGGCAAAAAATAAGTATAAAAATATTTTAAGTACAATTTGGAGGGAGAAAATCACTCTCCAGGTAATGAATACCCTACTCCCATGGAGAATAGCACACTTTAGAAGGCGTGGCCGGAAAGACCTGATGTGAGAAGGTAATATTTAAGGGACATTAGAAGGATCTATCCATGTGATATCTGGGAGTTGTTTTCTAGACCAACATAAGACCACTTGAAAAATGCTCTAAGAAATGTTCTAGGAATTGATAGAAGATTAGACATGATGCAAAGCAGTGTCCATGGGAAAGAACTGCCTTATACATGGTTGGAATGATAGAGGATGCCAGGTAATGCAGGTTCTCATAAACTATGGAACAGATCTTTCTTTTATTTTTTCCTAAAAATGCAAGGAGGGAGAAGTGGTGGGTTTCAAGCAGGGTACCATCATGCTCTAATTTATGATTAAAATTCTGACTGCTGCATGGAACATGGATTAAATGAGACAAAGAATGGAATGTGGAAAAAAAAAAACATTCTAGATGAGAAGTAGATCATGTTGGTCTGGATTAGGTTGGGAGAGATGGAGAAAAGTGTATTCATTCTAGATTCTTTGGCACTGTAAGTAACAAGACTTGCTAATGCTTTGAATGGTGAAAATTTAGGAGAAGAAAATGGGCAGGGTTATTTCAGGATTCTCGATTAAGTAACATACCTGCAGCAGCATCATTTCCTAAAATATTTCTAAATGTCACTGAAGAGAAAAATAGATTGATTTTTCGAGCTTTATTAATTATCCACCTCCCCTGTAAAATCTCATGGAAATGGCCAACAATCATATAAAAAGATGCTCATTATCATTAGAGAAATGAATCAGAACCACATCCTCTAGGATGGCTCTTCAAAAAGAAGGAAACTAGTAAGTGTTGGCAAGGATGTAGAGATTAGAACCCTCGTGCATTACTGATGGCGAAGTAAGAAGCTTCAGCCACTATAGGAAAGAGTTTGGCAGTTTCTCAAAAAATTAAAAACAAGATTACCAAATAACTTAGTAATTCTACATCTAGGTATATGTTTAAAACAAATGAAAACAGGTACTCAAACATGTACATACACACTCATAGCAGCACTGTTCACAAGACTCCGAAGGTCAAAAAGGTCCAAGTGTCCATCAGTGGGTGAATTTACAAATTGTAGCAATACATGCAGTAGAATGTTATCCAGCCATAAAGAGTTAAGTACTGACATGTGCTATAATGTGGATGAATCTCAAAAACATTATGCTAAGTGAAAGAAGCCAGAAAAAAAAAAAGGTCACATATTATATAGTTTCATTAATATCCAGATTATATAGAAAAGATAAATTCAAGAGACAGAGTGTAGGTTGGTAGTTGTCAGAGACAGTAAGGCATAGCTACTTCTTAATGGGTAGAGAGTTTCCTTTTAGGGTGTTGAAAATATTTCAGAACGAGATACAAGTGGTGGTCACACAACATTATGAGTGCTCAGAAAGTAACTGGATTATTCACTTCCAAGTGGGTTAGTTTTATAGTTTTATGTTATGTGAATTTTACCGCAATAAAAAAAAAATCATGGAAATGTGATTTTTATATTTTGAGGTAAAGCTAATAATTTCCAAAGGAAAACACACAAAAACATACTGAGAATAAAAAACTTCTTCAAAAGCACAAGTATTCAAAAGGCATTAAGTGTCTAACAAGCCATCAATACATCATCTACCCAACCACTGAGTCACTGATCAAGTATTTATTAAGTTTCTACCAGATGCTGGCCCCCACTAGTTCTGGGTATATACTGATATATCGTCTGTCTTTAAAAGATGGACTGCATAATAGGTGAAGAAAAACATTTTAATATATTCATAAGAGTAACTATTTTCCAATCTGTCAATGGGGATACTGACCTCTACCCCACTGATTTATGTGGATCAGATGAGAAAACCTGTAAACACACTTAGGAGGGAATCCATCAACTGATGCACTGGTGCATGGTCCATAAAGGCTGTTTCCATGGCCTTTCCCTCTGGTTAATTTCCCACTCATATCTGCCAATGGGAAAAATCTAGCTTTAAATTGATAAACGCATGGTTTGTTATCAATGGTGGTCATTTCTCTGATACATGGCCTTTTCCCTCCATTCTTTCTTTGTTTCAAGCTATTTTTACCTTTCTAAAATATAGGAGATCTCTTAGAGGCTATTCATTCAGCCGTATGCCACAAATTGAAGAAATTAAAGGTGTTATCACATGTAAATATCCATTCTTTACAGAGCTAGGTCATATACACTTCAGCCAACACCCCTGGGCTTCTGCTCAAAGTCTAGCACTATTCATGGTATCCTACACTTTGCTACATCTATGCAAAGCTCTAGTGACAGAAGTGAAAAAGGGTACAGCCTGACTGTCAAAGGGCCAGGTCTAATGAATTACAACTCCGGAATTCTAATTATCATTATATGCTACTAATCATCTAATTCCTTATATAAAGTTTTTTTTTAAGCTTCTTGATGTTTCCAAATAATTTTTTTCTGAATTAAAAAAAAAAATACAACTCTATACTCAATGTGTAAAACTTACAGCTTGAGGTCTTATACTGTGTTGACCAAAAAATAAAAAATTATGCTTTCAAAATTATAAAGCAAGTAAAAAATGCCTCATGTTAGAAAAATCTGGAAATAAATGTATCAAAAATTTGGCAAAATTAAATGGCATTTAACTAAGAAATGACTGCTAATAGCAAATGGGTATATTTCCTTCTTGTTCTTTTCATATTGTAGTTCATCTTTCTTGAGTTGCAGCTCCAGGGTAGAATGGATATAGTTTGATCCAGTCTGTATTTTCTGTCTCATTTGGAACTTTTAACAAAATACACAAGATATTGTAACTAATCTTTAGCACATCTGGCCTCCAGGCACCCAGATTTTAATTCCATACTTTTCATGACAATTTTACTAAAAATACATGACTGGGTCCTTTAACTTCTCCCCCACTTCCAGATGTACTAACCCTCTTGCTGGCATCTCTGAGCTATTAATTAAAATGAACAGATATAGCTGAACACGCATCTCTAAATGATCTGTAGGTCTTTTGCTCCAGGGATGGCATATTCCAATATCAGAAGTACTTTCTACTCGGAAAGATAGGAGTAGGATGAGAAAAAGTACCCCTCTATTCCACAGCCAACAGGCCACCTAGAATGTGGAACAGGAACACTGGGATGATACTGGGTTGTGAGCCTGGGAATATTGGAGTCCTGCTCAATGCATCACTCAGCTTGGTTGGGGAGAAAAAATACACTCCAATGACAGCTACATCAGTAACTATAATGATAGTCCAGAGGTGGTGGGGGGCTCTAGATGGAAAGACAGAAGATTAAACAGATGTTGGAAGGTAATGAGATGGGAGGGGAGAAAGATGTGAGTATTCCAAACAGAACCATCATGTGGACAGTCAGGGACCGAGAGAGAGTGCCGAACCACGCTGTAGGAATTCTAAGGAGTTCATGATTGACAGAGCACAGAACGCAGGTTAAAGGGACTAGAATATCTAGAGATGAGTCCAAGAGGATAGCAATTAAACCATGTAAGGCCCCGAGAGTGGGCTAAGTAGTCTGAACTTGAATCCAAGGGCTCCATCTTTCTAAGGCATGTGTGAGGAACATGGGTTTGTAGGGGAGCATGAGGGAGAGAGTGAGGGAGGGGGGTGGGGAGGAGTCTGGAAACAGCAGGCAGCCTGACTAGGGTTACCCTCTGCTTTTTCTCCCCATCCTTTGACTTGGGCCCAACTCTAAGTCCTTCATATTCCTTAAGTATTTCCTGAGCACTCATTTTGTGATGAGGATGGTCCCTAAGAGGAACAAAAATAAAATCCAGACATATTCTATACCTTCCCTGGGGCGTAGAATTTAATAGTGGAGCAGACAAGTCTATAAATTCTTACAAAACAACGTGGTTAGGGCCTAGAAGGGGGATAGACGGGCCTGTGTGAGAACAGGGAAGAGCTAATTCACCGTAGCTTGGGTGGAATGAGGGATGGACACAGAAGGCTTTGAGTCGGACACTGAGGCTTTGGAGGCATGGAATGTTATCGACAGGAGGTAGCTGCAGAATGGGCTGGGGGGTGGGCGGGCCGAGGGAGGGTGGGAGAGGTACAGGGAAGACTGAAGCTTAAGTAGGCTATTCTGGGACCAACTGACAGAGCAGGACCCACCTTCCAAGAGGCCTCCCAAGGACCCAGCCCTGGTCACAGCACAGCCTGGGGCAGGAGAGGGAGCCACAATGGCCAAGAAAGCCAGAGTCAAAGGGTCAGCGTCAGGCTGGACACATCCTCTCCACGCCCAACGCCCGCCCCATGGGCCTGCTCTCCTCCCTGCTCCTGTCTCCCTGTGAGTCCTTCCTCTCCCCTTCATCCTCCCTTACCTCCCGCGTTGTTGTGATTCTCCCCGACCCCCACCCCCAGCCAGCTCCAACTTCTCTCTCCCTTAGTCACACACACTATCTGGGAAAGGTTTCTTTCCTTTTTTAAAAATAACATATTTATATTCCTGAGCTCCTTTTTGAGGAGGAAAAAAAAGATGAGTTTAGCTATGTATTTAAAAAAAACAAAAAAAGGACAGCATTTTTCTTGTGCATGGCTCTGCACTGATTTTTTTAAAAACGTAGATTGAGAATGAAAGAAAAGGAAGAACAAAAAATAGGGGAAAAAAATGTTTCTGTATCTCTCAGATAGCTCTGCTTGCTCAGTGGTTTGTCCTCTGACTTTAATAACAAAGAGCCATGAGGTGCAATCAGTGTTGAGTTACAAATGGTCTCTTTACCACTCTTACTAGCAATGCCAATCTTAGCATATTTCATGATTCTAGTGTCACTTAAAAATCTGTGTCCTCTCAACATACGATTGAGCATTACTGTTTGGACATACCAGGTTTAATATACTATAATATTGTTTGCATGGGTAAATCCTGCACAAAGCTGCCCATTTTCTAAGGATGTGCTAAAACACGTGCCAGGTGGGAAAGAGGGCTATCTGGTAAAAAGGGCTTAGAGGCTCCAGACAGATTTGCAGATAAAGCTCATCTCTGCCACTTACTAGCTTTGCCACTTTGGGCAGGTTTCTTGACCTCTACAAGCTCTTCTTGAATTTGTGAAATGAGTATAATTCCTTCTTTGAGGATTTTCTTGAGAGCCCCTGACCAGCCTGCTTGTCTGTCTCCTGTCTTCTCTTCCCTCCTGTCCTCTCTTCCTTCCGAACTCTGCTGAGTGGCAAACAGGTGCTGACTAGAGCAAGCCTGTGAACTTTAATAAAGGCAAAGTTAACTGTGAAGTTTAAATGAGATGCATGAAGCACTGGTCCAGTGCTGGCACATCATTAGCGCCCAATAAAGGTCAGTTATTCTTTTATTATCGTACACACGGTTTGTCCAATAATTTACCAAACAAACACCTTTATAGCTTCTGAAAAATGAGGAGTGTTTCCTTGTTACGGTGTACCTGTCACCTAAGCTTGATCCTGTTTTCATTTATTGCTCATTAACTGCAAATTCTTAGAAGAAAAAAGAAACTGGCACAGACCAGTTATTTTTCACCTGTAGAAGGCACCACATTAGCAATTTTAAAAATAAATTCTTGGTTAATTTCTACATGGAGGTTAAAAAAAATTCTTGTTAAACTATAGAAGGGTGGAGCTGATAAATTTTTCAATCATTGCTTTTTTTCCCTTCAATCATTGCTTTTTAACGTAACAGCTCACACTTTAAAATTTTAATGTGTATTACAAAGACAATATAAAAATGGCATACACCAGTCTAATATGATAAAAGTGTCATTATGACCTTCATGGATTTTTGTCTAGCCCAGGTAATCCCAGTAAACCCTACAGATTGAAGAAGCATCTTCAATCATTTCACTGCTCTTGTCCTTGACTGTGTTTTTTTTTTTTTTTCTTTTTACACATTTCTTGCTAATGCATCTTTATTTCTTAAAAGACTGGCATTAAAATGGGAAGGCTTTAAATGAAAGTTTGTGACTTGTGAACGGACTGGCTTAGATCCTGATACTCTAGATTTTACTTGTTTTAATTGTATTAGAAATGTCTATTGTGTGTTTTGCTGTTTTAAAAGAGTCAGCTTTTCTTTTTTTTTGAAAGATTTACGGTTCTGTTTTAAGAAACCGCTTGAGGTAATGTTTGTCATGCAAATTTCCATTTGAAGGAACAGACTTGCAAAGCATTAACATTAAAGTGGCCCTATTTCAGGCCACTCTACCTTAGATTAAGTGGACCGAAAGAAAAGCCATTCAAGGAGAATAGAAAGGAGGTCGGAGGGCCTGACCCCATCATTCTCTACCTGTAGGCCTAGGAAAGTCTGGTATCTGACTCTCTGGCCCGTCTACTGGTATACCATGACCTCTGACCCAGCCCTAGAAATGAAGTTCATTTAGCAACACATTAAAAAAGTGAGGGGTCACAGAAAAGGTATGAACTGTCTTCAGCTTGGACACTGGTAGTAATGCAAAATTCTGCAAGACCGTAGAAATGAGACATCATTTACTCCCTGGAAAGGGCTCTATTAAGGACACTGGGTTTTATTCAGAGTCTAAACATTAAGTTAGATAGCAGAGATGTTTAGACAATGACAGGGGAGGGATTTAGAAGGGTAATGAGGCAGGAGAGGGCTCTGAAGCTTGAATGCTGATGAGGTGGTGAGAGCCAAGCCACAAACCAAATCTCCTGTACTTTGCAACTTCGCCCGAGGCCAATCCTATAGTTTGAGAAAGAGAAGGCATTGCGGCCCCCCCATCCCTCTCTCCTGCTCAGATCTGTTTTGCCTGCTCCAGCACAATCCAAATGGTCCATCTTTCCAACCCAGTGCAAGTCATCTTCTGCTGACGCAGGAGATCGGCTCGTTTTCCCCTAGTTCACACTCAGTTACCATGGCAGATATTCCAGCAATATCCTCTCTTCCAAAAGAGGCGTCTAGTTATCCAAAAAAGAATAGAAGAGAGAAATTCAGGCAGCTGTGGTCAAAGAGTTTGAGTAGGGGGCCACTATGTGTAGGGCACGCCAGAATTGCTGGAGGGCTGTTGTCTGTTCTTGCCGAAATACACAGAGCTGATATGCATGTGCTACTCCAGACAAATTAGTTCTCCCAAACCTCCCAGTCATTTTCCTTAATCGGGCTTTGATTTTGGAATGGTGGTAAGAAGGGAAGGGGTTAACTAGCTTCGAGGGCAAGGGCTACCAGCCATGAACACATTCATAGGAGACGTTATTTTCCAGAACTGTCTTACAAGTGTTTGACAAACTGCTCAGCATAAAAAGTGAATGTGTGAAAAAAAATTCTAACTGCTGTCCCTACTATAATACTAGTAAGTGGGATCCCCAGTGAGACAGAAATCTTTAGAGGAGGGAAAACTATTTCAATTGCCAGCAGTTTGTAGTGAAGATGATAGGAAGTCCCTAATGAGGAAGCCACTAATGAGTCCGGGTAATTTGTTGGTATAGACTGCACATTCTGTGTGTTTATGAAATGTAGCGCTAGACAGGTGCTCCTTCCTCACCTTCAAGCTCACGATCACAAGGAAGAGAGATAAATGTGCTGCATGGTCTACTCCCTCCAAAATTCATACTCTTCATTAGGAAGACCAGCCAAGTAACTCTTCATTGACAAAAAAATACTATCTATTGTTTTCAGGAATAGCCAGGACTGTGATGTGTTCTAATAGCAAATATTCCAGAGTGAACACTTAACAATGTGGGCTAAACCTCTGTAGACATATCATTTTTTTATCTGAGGCAAGAGCAGAAACTCGGAGGAAAGAAGAAGGTGCTACTCTCCATCTGAAGAAGAGCAGCTCTCAGGGCTCAGGGACCAGAGACTGTCAGCTAGAACTTCCTTGTAGCAGGGCCAGGGCAGTGGACTCCAAAGCAAAGTTGGAGTCCCAGTTTAAGTATGTCTTTCTAATTCTCTCCTGCATCCTCAAATCAGGAATAAAGTTTGCAAATCAGTAAAAGTTAGTGCCAGCTTGGTCTTATCTAAGCTTGGGGGAAGAAGAGGAGGAGCTATGGATATAGTTGAGGGCAAAGTCGGGTGTAGAGAGGTACAGCAGCAAGAGATGCGCAAGCATCTTCTAGGAACTGCCCTACAAGGGTACAGGCACTGTCCCAGGACCCTCTGAGGGGGCCACATTTCTACAAGTTATGCAGCATGATGATTTCCATGATTCTATACGAAGAGGAAAACTAAGTGACTCTTGAAGGCTAGAAAACTTGATATTCTTTGAGTTAAAAATAACTTTTTATATTTTTTCCAGCATTTCCTTGAGCCAGACGTTGTGCTGGAACAGATCTTGTTTCATTTAATTCTCATAATAACTCAATGAAATGGTTATAGTCATTATCATACAATTGTTATAATCATTTTGAAGATGAGTGGACAAAGGTTCTAAGAGACTCCGTATTTTGCCCAAAGTCATATAATGATTAAGGCGCAAATCTAATTCATACTCAGATCAACCTAACCTTTTAACCGTTGTGAATGTACTAACTTTAGCAGGATAAACAATCTGTGAAACTTTGCAGTTTTCTTGTGAGAGAAAACAAAACACTCTTTCTTCTCAAGACAACCCCAAATTGTCCATGAGGAGGTCACTCCTCAACTTCCATCTCAAACTATAAGATATAGGTCACATATATAATTTCTGCATTAGATGGGGGCCTGAGCACATAAAGCATGACCAGGACCCAGGACACAAGCCTGAGTTGCTCTGTTTCCTTCAAAGAAATGGAAAAATATCCAATGCTCTTGGATTCAAATAACTAATATTGTTAAAATGACCATACTACCCACAGCAATCTACAGATTTTAATGTGATCCCTATCAAATTATCATGGCATTTTTCACAGAACTAGGACAAATAATCCTAGAATTGATCTGGAACCACAAAAGACTCAGAATTGCCAAAGCAATACTGAGGAAAAAGGACAAAGCTGGAGGCATAACTTTCCCAGACTTGAGACAGTAGTACAGAGATACAGTAATCAAAACAGTGTAGTATTGGCACAAAAACAGACATAGATCAATGGAACGGAATAGAGAGCCCAGAAATAAACCCACACACTTACAGTCAATTAATCTTCAACAAAGGAGGCAAGAATATACAATGGAGAAAAGACAGGCTCTTCAGCAAGTGGCGCTGGGAAAACTGGAGAGCTGCGTGTAAATCAATGACGTTAGAATGCTCCCTCACACCGTACACAAAAATAAACTCAAAATTACTTAAAGTCTTAAGACATGACACCATACAACTCCTAGAAGAGAACATAGGCAAAACATTCTCAGACATAAATCATGGCAATGGTTTCTTAGATCAGTCTCCCAAGGCAAAAGAAATAAAAGCAAAAATAAATGGAACCTAATCAAACTTACAAGATTTTGTGCAGCAAAGAAAACCATAAACAAAACCAAAAGACAATCTATGGACTGGGAAGAATATTTGCAAATGATGTGATCGACAAGGGATTAATTTCCAGAAAATACCAACAGCTCATACAGCTCACTATCAAAAAACAACAAACAAGCCAATCAAAAAGTGGGCAGAAGACGTGAATAGAAATTTCTTCAACGACATCTAGACAGCCAACAGGTGCAGAGATGTTTATCATCACTAACTATTACAGAAATGCAATCAAAATTACAATGAGCTATCACCTCACACCAGTCAGAATGGCCATCAACAAAAAGTCTACAAATAATAAATGCTGGAAATGGTGTGAAGAAAAAGAAAACCCTCCTACACTGTTGGTGGGAATATAAATTGGTGCAGCCACTATGGAGAACAGCATGGAGGTTCCTTAAAAAACTAAAAATAGAGCTACCATATGACCCAGCAATCGAAATCTACAGAAGATGGGGGCCTGTGTGCACATAAAACGTGACCAGAGCCCAGGACACAAGTCTGAATTGCTCTGTTTCCTTCTTAGATGTCATTAAATGACTACCTGCTATTAAATGTTGCTATTTCCCATGATAAAAGGCCAATCATAATGCCTCTGATATACAAGATGTCAATCAGCAGCAAATAACTAATTCCACAATTCTTATATAGCTCACCTGTCTGATGGTACATTTATGCAGCTATGGTTAATGCCTTTATTTCTACGATGTTGAAGAGTTTCAAGCAATCTTTCTTCACTAGGAATAATCTGAACAACGTATTTCTAAGGGAAATTATTTCCAAAACACACCTTTTCTCCATCACCTCATTTATTATTAAATAGTACTTACAAAGGTGTTGTTTACATGTTAACAAAGATACTGAGAGTATACTGACCTTGTCCCAATGATGTAAGTATTCAAGTCTATTAACTTGATGAACAAACAGTAGGTTTAAAGGCTATAAGAAATTAACAAAGTTGGGGTAAGAGGGAGAGGAAATGGGTCACAGAGAGAGAGGGAGGGAAGGAGAGAGGGAGAGAGAATATATGAGAGAATTCTAAAATAATGCATTGTTTCCCCTTTCTGCTTTGCTCTTAACAAATGTAGATTCAAAATTCTTGCTTTTCTACACGTGGATAATGAACTTCGTGTTTCTTTCATTACTTCTTATTTATCGGTTTTATTTTTTGCCACTTAACCAGTTTCAAAGTTTGAAATCTTGCTTTGATTTCCCTTTTGCTATACCCAAAGTGGCTAGACGTGATGTTAAAAAAAAAAAAAACTACTTATTAGAGAAAAAAGCAAATTTAGAAAGCCAATGATAAGAATTATAATTACTTTTCACTAAGGATATAATTATACACTGATAACTTCCAATTAGAGAAATAGTGGAGAGATGGGAAGAAAAAAAAAGATAACTCAGTTCGCCCAACAATTATTTTCTCAAGGACTAGATACTCAGGTCTTTGGAGACTGTGTGAATCAGAACTTTCTTGGATTCACAGCTAAGTCTGTAACGAGTTTTTTTTTATAAGTATCACCTAAAATGACAGTGCAGTAGAGAGCCACAAATGCTGAGTTCAAAATTCTCATTGTATCAGCCACTTCTTTCTAGTGGGTATCTTTAGACTTTAGACTGTACCTCTCCTGATCACAGCAAAGTATGTGTTTGTCCGTGATCACCACATCCTTAGCTGCAAAGACGAACATGTACTCAACTTCAAGGTCATCGTTGGAGAATAGGTCATGTTTTGATGATTTATAAAAGGCACTGATGTTTTAGTAATTTATTGACACAGATTGCATTTGTACCTATTTATAAAATACTAATAGTATTCCCTCGTCTACAAAATCATGCACACAAGGAATACATTTGTAAAGTGTTTGTAAAGCTCTATGCATGCTTATATTTGTATTTATACAAATTACCCTATGTCCTACAGCACTCATTTGTGTGCATTTTTTTTTTTTTGAGTAGACTCAACTTTACACAGCAGACAACATGCATTTGGTAGGTGATTTCAAATTAAATGACCAAAGCATATTTTCATCATTTTGTTATGTAAAGCACATTCAAGTTATTGGCAAATGTTAAATTACCAAATCAATAAGTTTCTTTCTCAGACTTTTAAGTCCAATGACTGACTATTAAGCTTGTGGAATTCATACATTGAACAGGTGAAGCATTGACCTAGAAGGGTTATTAATGAGTCTATTTTCCACTCTTTTTTCAAGTCAAATATTATTTTTCAATTGAAAATACTGTTTGACTTAACAATGTGGATCTGAGTATGTAGGTCAAGTAGTGACCCCAACCTACTGCAAGTGATAAAACATTTCGGTCATAGGACCAGGGTAGATTGACGGCTACTATCATCAGGTCAAACAATATTAATCCACCATTAAATTAAAGGAGCACCAAAAATGATGACTGTTATTTTTTTTAAAAAAAAATCAATCACAGTCCAAATGATGCCATTCATCTTGAAATACATTTCTTCCACTCCTCCAAAAAGTTGATATATTTTAAAGTCTTTGCACTGGAGTGACAGAGAATCACAAACTGAGGGACCTACAGAGATGTCCTTCAAACATTTCAAGGGGTGTGAAACAAAGAAGAACATGCCTTCCTGAAGTTGTGGCCTCTGAAACTGTTATGCTTGTAGCAAATGGTTATCTTTTCACGGTCGGCCTGGGGTGTCTAAGCATGTATCCCCACTTGAACAGTTTTCCGACCATATTCAGCCACTGGCATCAGTTCTTAAACTTAGGGCATCCCTGAAGGTGATGAATTAATGATCATTAACATGCCTGCGTGAGGTATTTTAGGAATTGCTTTTTTAACTTGACTGCAAAAAATTTCAAATATATTTATAAAAATGAGAATAATTAGAAGATCTATATATTTATCTTCAACCACCACCAGTTTTCTGCTCTTCTGCTTCATATACCCCTCCATTCACTACTTTCCCCCAATTCCAACACACACACACACACACACACACCTTTTGTCTGCTTCTCACCCAAGTACATGAAGGCAAATCTCAAGCACCTTATTATTTCATCTTTAATTATTTTTGTATGTAATCTCTGAAGACTTAAAAATTAAACCAAAATATATTTTAGCACCAAGGAAAATTAACAAAAATCCACAACTATCATACAAAATTCAAAATCTTTGAACTGTCTCCAAATATCTTAATGTTTCTTTTTCCAGATACGTTGAGTAGATTGCTGGCTTCCAATGGGATGATGGTTGTTTTTATGGTAGGACATTGTATGAAATCCAAAAAACAAGTCAGCTTCTGTATGGAAAATATTTCTTAACATATAAACATTACTTTTCTAATGAAATTTATCATAAATTCCTAATGAGTGGAAACTAATAAAAAGATAAAAATCGGGGTATGATAAAACAACACAAGCAGCAATCCCTGAAGCCTGTCAGTATCAAACATCAGTAAAAACCATCCTAAGACACCAAGAGTTATTATGTGAAGAAATACTTCTTTAGATTTGACATAGAAAGCAGCTTCAGGGAAACAGCAATGAAACTTAAAGGTGAAGAATCGAGATTGAACTGAAGCGTCCGTTATGTCCTAGCCATCTTAGACAAGTGTGAAGCCACGTTGCTTCACAGCCCTCTGACATGAGGGGTGGTACTAGTGAGGACCAAGTGAAAAGAAGGTGGACAGCACCCCACACACAGTGTCAGGGGCCACGGAATGCTGACGTGTATTTTCTGTCTAACTTTGGTCTTAGCTGTAGTCAAAATTCTTTGCTTCTCCCACTCCAGGGAACTTCAAGCCGTTTCATGCCATCGACTTTTCATATTCCCTCATCCATTACATCTCCCCACTTCCCACTGCCCCAGTTAATGGGCCACAGTCAAGCGTCACCTCTCCTTTACAGACACCCTCCTGTTCCCTGCCCTTCTCCAACTGGGACTCCAAGTTTCGCCAAATCACATGCAGGTAAAATTCAACTTTCCACCTACGCCTCATCTGCACCCATGAAGCTGACAGCACCTAAAGAAAAAGCTCATATTATTACTAGTTGGTTTCACTTTAAATTCATATCCAGGAACTTCAAAGTGAGTCCCAATGCTGTGAGGCCAACATCAGGACTTCTCAGCCTATTCACACTCTCTGTCTCAGTTATAACTATTTCCACCTTCTTTCCTTAAACTCCTATCATCTCCTCCTCTATCCTCATCTTCCACTAGTGACCTTGCCTGGTATTTCACAAACCAACTGAAAACAATGTGCAGAGGACTTCCACAGACCACCACCACCACATCCACCTGTCCTGGGTTCCACATCCTCTTACTCCAATTCTTGAATTTTTTCTCTCACTGCCAATCTCTTAACATCACAGAACTCCAGGACCCAGTCTTTGGAACTATCTACATTCACTTTATTGGTGATCTCATCCATTTTCTTTGTTTCAAAAACTATCAGTAAGTACCCTGACTCCTAGATTCCTAGCTCTAGCTCAGACCTCGCTCCCATATTTCAACATTGTCTGCCCATAAACACTCGCCTGTCAGCACCAAAGCTGAACTTCAGTTCTAATATCAAAACCTGCTCTACTATAAGCCATCACTATCTCAGCAGATAGAACTGTCATTCTTTCAGCGGCTCATGCAATCCTTCCCTTGTCTTTCTCTCTCGTATCCTGCTTCCAATCCATCAAACCTCATTAACTTCAAAATGCATGCAGAATTCAACAAATTCTTCCGAGCTCCATTATGAAGTCGACTTTGCTCTGAATCAGCATATTGTTTTGTCTAGCCACTTCATAGCCTCCTTTTCTCCCCTCACTCATGCAGCAGCCATCTATTACTTTTCAAACCTAAAACATTTCATTCTTCAGTCCAATTTTGCCAGAAAGTCCTCATTTCTCTCAGAGTAGAAGTCAAATAGACAAGAAACAACAAGGGTTAGTGAAAATGTAGAGATGAGTAAAATGTCAGTTTGTGCAGCTACTATGGAAAACAGAACAGAGATTCCTTAACAAACTAAAAATACAACTACCATAAAATCCAGCAATCTCACTTCTGAGTATTTATCCCACAAAAACCAAAACACTAACTCAAGAAAAAGGATGTACCCATGTGTTTATTGCAGCACTATTTACAATAGCCAAGATATGGAAGCAAACTAAGTCAGTCTACAAATGAGTGAATAAAGAAGATGTGGTATATACGGTTGACCCCTGAACAATGTGGGGGTTGGGACAGCAAACCATGCCCCACCCACAGTCAAATATTGAAGTATAACTTTACAATCAGCCTCCATAAACACAATTCCACATTTGCAGATTTAACCAACCATGGATCAGTAGTGCTGCAGAACACATTTATTAAAAAAAGACCCACATGTAAGTGGACCTGCACAGTTCAAACCTGTGTTGTTCAAGGGTCAACTGCATATACAATGGAGTATTACTTAGCCATAAAAAAGAATGAAATCTTGCCACTTGCAGCAACATGGATGGACCTGGAGGGTATTACGCTTAGAGAAATAAGTCAGACCAAGAAAAACACATACCTTATGATTTTACCTGTATGTGGAATCTGAAAAACAAATGAAACAAAACAAACAGACTCATAGATACAGGTGGTTGCCAGAGGGAAGGGGGGTTGGGGGACTGACAAAGTAAGTGAAGGTGATTAAGAGGTACAAACTTCCAGCTGTAAAATAAGTCAGGGGGAAACAGTGCACACACAGAGAATATACTCAGTAGTACTGTGATGATCTTGTAAGGTGGCACAGTCATTGGTCTTACTGAAGTGATCATTTCAAAATGCAAAAAATATCGAATCACTACATTACACATCTGAAACTAATATTGTATGTTAATTACAACTCAAAACATTAAATTAAAATGTTAAAAAAGTCGAATAGTCCTCAGGGCTATCGATGAACTGGCATAATCGCTTTTACACCCTCACGAGCTGTGAGGCTACTGGCCCATGCTGCTTGGGCCTCTGTGTTTCTTGTGACGCGTCAAGCACATGCTCACTTCAGGGCCTTTGCTCCAGCTGTTTCTCTCCCTGGGATGCTCTTCTCCCAGATTATTTGCTTGGCTAAGTGCCTCACTCCTCCTGGTTTTGTTTGTTTGCTTGTTTGTTTTTGTGGCCATGGGAAAAGCTCTGCCCCAGGCAACAAGCAATCCTGCCCTATTTATCATTCTCTCCAGGTTGGCAAACAGTCTCTGCTTGTCCTGGATGAACAAAGAGTTATCCAGGCTAAGCTGCCAGTTATATTGTCTTCCTCTCCTGTTTGTCACGGTGAAGACAGAGTTCTGATGGCAACCATAGTAACAGCCTCCATTTACTGGGTACCTGCCGCCCATGGAACAGGTGCTTTGCATATATTATTCCTCGTCCTAATAGCATCCTGATATGGTAAATTTTAGTTTATTTTATTAAAATTTTTTTCATTATTTAAATTATTTATTATTTTTTTAAGAGAGCTATAGGAAGAGAAAGACACACAGAATATCAGAAGTTAATATGACATAATATGAATAGGGGCTACCCCTTAGTTAATGAGGTTGTGATTTTTTTTCCTTTTATCTTTTTTTTTTGGTATTTCTTTTTTTTCTTTCTTTCTTTTTTTTTTTTTTTTTTTTTAGTATTTTCCAGCTATTATGTACTCCCAAATTATTTTTATAGTTAGAAAAAATGGATTTAACATCTTAGAATCACTACCTGTTTAAACCAGGGTAGAAAGTCCAAACATGAGGAAAACAACATTCTCAATTCCAGCTGTTTCAATTATATTGATTAAAAACAGGTTCCCGCATACCTGCTACCACAGGACCTCTACAGTTTCCCCTAGGTTTTCATCAAAACTTCTGTGTACTTGCCCAAATACCCAAATACTTATGATCTGTGTGACATTCAGAGATGGTCATCACAAGGATTTGCTGGGGAAGGGAGGTGCCAAGGGCAGGTCAGGAGAGTCAGACTCCAGCCCAGGGTTTGTCACTGACTTCTTGGGCAAATCACTTAAGCCCTTCAGGCCCCTCTTGTGTCATTTCAGAGAGTTAGACAAGGTGATTTCTAAGCTCCCTTCTGGCTCACGTCCATGAACTTCCCCTTTCTCTACCCTAGCCACACTGTCCTGGGAGGTCACCAATGAGTAAATTGCATTTGGAATGTGTTAAACCTCAGCTGTTCTTAAGTAAAAGAATGACCATCCATCCAGTAACTAAAGGACAAGGGAGAGACCAGCCATAAAGACTTGGACCATTTCATCCCAAAAGCCTCATCCCCTGGCTTCCGGCTCTAAAACAACACAACCTGCTTAGAGTTCTGCTCTCCCCACAATTTATTATTATTTAAAATTTATTTATTATTATTTATGACTTATTCAATTATGTATGTAACCTAAAAAAAACAAAAACAAAACATTTCACGGATTTCTCCCATTCCCCCCCTACTTCCAGCTTCTGGCAACCACCCATCTGTTCTCCCCATAGGCTGGTGGTGTTTGTTTTTGTTTTTTGATACAACATGTAAGAGCGATCATATAGTATATGTTTTCTTTCGTATGGCTGAGTAATATTCAAATACATATCACAATTTCTTTATCCATGCGTCCAATACTTGACATTCAGGTTGTTTCTCTATCTTGGCTATTGCAGATGCTGCTGCAATAAACATGCAGGTGAAGAAGAATTAATAAAATGGCCACATTTAGGCTAAAAGATTGTTTATTCTTATGCTTGTGCTTAAAATGGTCAACTGACCAGTTGCTGCTCACAGCTCCAGGCCCGCTGTTAAAACAAAGCTATTAATTTTACTCTTTCTGCTTTACTCCAGTAATCTGAAGTAATAATCATACTTTCTGAGTTGCTCTCCAGGGAGAAGGTCACGGAATTGAAACCTTACAAAACAGGCTACATACTGAGAAGACCACACCTTGGGCGCTTACCCGACAAAGAGACTGGGAAAGTGACAACCGCCAGCCTCTACGGAATTGGCCACCTGGAGGCAGCATGACATCACTCTGCGTGATGATTCTGTTGATTGCTGTCGATGTCTTATTGTTTGAGCTATGGCTATTTAACCACTCTACATCATCTTCAAGGTGGGGTCACAGTGCTGAAGGCATTAGACTGCTCTGAGTCCCCTTTGCCTGGCAAAGCAATGAAGCTGTCTCTTTGCTTCTAAGCTCCAAGACCCTGTCTCTGAGTTTTAATTTGGCTTATCAGGGACTCGGGGAGGGGGGCGATCTTTCAGCAACACAGGTGCAGGTATCTTTTTGAGCTAGAGTATTTTTTTTCCTTGGATAAACACCCAGAAGGGAGTCACTGAATCGGGTGGTAGTCTAATCTTCATTTCTGAGGCGCTTCTGTAGTGTTCTCTGTAGTGGCTGCACCCATTTTCACGCCCACCAACAGGGCCCCAGTGCTCCCTTTTCTCCACACCCTCACCAACACCCGTCTTGCTCTTTGCGGAGATCTCATCTCCTCTGTGAGGCCTACCTTCACCTGTTTTACACTCTAACTTGACCTCCAACCTCTCCCATGCCTCTGGCACCATCACATCCCTGTTCTGTGCTCCGTATTTTTTCCCCAGAGTACAGTCGTAGTTTATTATCACATTCCTGTTTTCATAATGTGCACTCAGGAAGAGTAGACATCTTTAACCTGTTTTACTATCGGCTGCGTTTCCACTACCCGGAACTGAACCTGGCATATGGTAAGACCTCAATAAATATATTAGAATACATTTTCAAATATTTACCTATTGGCCTTTTCATTAGTAATCTATTGAGCAACTGAATTTTCTAAATGAGAATATTTACTGAAATAAACACACCAAGACTCGACCACACCCATGTTTAACAGTTGATACTGTCTTTCATTGCTGGGAGAAATTCTCAATTTCCATAACAGAGTAAAAAGAAAAAAAGTCTTAGATTTGTAAATGAATAGTCCACTACCTTAGATATTAAAAGAGGACATAAGTTAAAATTAAAAAAAAAAAACTGTTCTCTATTTTAAGAGGTTTTTCTGTTGTTTCGTTACAGGAGGTACAAAATAGTTTAAGAAAAACAAACAAAATTACATCTTACAACTCATAGACACAGCAAGAAATCAGCAGAGAAGGCTGGAGCTGATAAATTAATGCAATCTTGGGCGTGACTTTTGACAGTTAATAATCTTTAATTAATTTAGTCATTGTTTGCCCTTCAAGATAAAAATGGATATCTATTCATTCTTAGGCCATTATTTTATTTAACACAATGAACTTAAGTTGAAAACTCTTTTGAGCGGCAAACTTTATTACAATTAGACTCACTTTAAATTAATAACATCTCACACAAGGAGACTTGCAGATATGCAGAGGCCCCGAGCAATGAAAAATGATGGCCTCATTATTCCCGCAATCTTACATTTAGTTCAAAATAGAAACCTATTAAATTTGAATTAAGCATAAGGAATTCGAAGTATTTATTTTCAACATGTTGACTACTTTAATGTTTTTAAGTTATTTAAAAAAAAAAAAAAGGTTAACTTCACATACGACAAGATTTTAGCACTGAACTGAAGACGTTACCTCGGAAAACTTGTAACCCAAACCTGGGATTTCAGTCTTATTTGTCTGCTCTTAAACAGCCGGCTACTCAGATGATGACGGCTTTACATACATTTTTCTACAGGTTATTGGCTCTTTGGGGAGAAACACACAAGGCTCTTCCATTCCCATCTCTTTTGGGCTCACCCAACCTCTCCTCCTCCTCAGACTGAGGTCAGATAAGACCTGCTCACAGCAGCCTGCTCAATGCATTAGCTCATCTACTGTTTTCACTCTGCACACCAACCCCCCTACTTTGGGGAGCACAGTGCTTTTACAGAGGAAAAGAAAGGTTCTCCCAAACCAAAGATACCAAACAGGCTACTAACCTTGAGCAAATGTCCGTTCAGCAGCGAGCCTCCTCCCTCCTCCGTGGCCAGCACCCTTCTTCTGAGGCTGGGGAAAGCACTCTTACTACCACGGCTTCACGCGATACTTCACTGATAGCACCTGGAGAGTCTAGCCCACTAGCTCCCTGCGGGACGCCGTGCGCCTCAGGTGTGTCTGCTAACTTCATGAGCCATGCCACGATGGAAAGTCTCTTTTTTTCAAGCTGGGGTCGGGGGAGCCAAACTGAAGTCTGATGGGGAGAGGAAAGAAAGAGACAAAAGCCTTGTTGTCAATGGTTCCACCGTCCTGTTGATCAGTAACAGAAGAAGGAACCTCAAAAACTACAGCTCGTCTCTTACCCCGTGGTTGAAATGGACACTAGGGGACCGCTTAGCTTCATTTTACCCAGATGTTCCAGAGGACTTTAGGAAAAGGTATAATACACATTCTCACTTAAAGAATTTTTCAAATATAATCTCTGAATTAACTTCAAAGCAACTAAATCCTGGTACAGACAAGAGGCGCCAGGCACCAGCAGTGGAGTGGCTCTTTGAAGACCTCCAGCTGAATCTCATGTGTTGTACCCACCTCTTTTCCACTTGAGGGAAACGGAAAAGGGGACAAACATTATTTTTTTTTTTTTTTTACCATCATTAGCTATAAAAAGAGGAGGTCTAAGAGATTCATGAGGGTAATAAACTATTGTTTCGTGGTTGCCAAAACGTACTCAAATGCCAAAGGATTCCATGAGAGAGGAGGGATGGGGGTGAGATTCACACATTTTCCTATTTTACCTCCATTACTCTGATCCCAGCCTGTCTTCTCCCCTCCTCCCTTTAAATAAGAATCCAGAATCCCTAGGAAGCATTTTAAAAATTGCTTTGTGGATTTTATCTTATTAGAGAACAAATAAACCTTTCCAATCCCTGTGATACATCAACAAAAAGATTTATTGTTTCTTTGCACGTGTTTTCAGATCCTGTCACTAAAATTATAAAGGCTGATGCAAACAAGATGGCAAAAGAGTGGTTTTGTCGTTCGTCGGCCACGCACAAGCCATTGATTAAGCTCCTTTACGTGATAAAGTTATTTTATGTCAAAATATTACCTTCAGTGCAGCTGAAATTTAAGTATTTTCCTCACCTCCAAAATAATTGAATCAAATGGGAGAAGAATGCATGTGTATTTGTCCTTTAATTAAAAACACAATCAGAAACACAACTGCAGACTATCACCTATGAATTAAAATGCTAATTCGTTCAAAAGAAGAATATATTTGATGTCCCGCTTTGAAATAGAAGAAACACACAACAAAGAAAGGAAGAGAAAAAATGCCACAGGAAGTCAAACACACATTTGCAAAGCTAATTGAGCAAATTCGCCACCATTTGACATTTTGCTAAAAGAAAAGGAGCCTTGCAGCTGGGTAAAAGAACAATGCAAACAAAGACAGAAAAATACACAGTCGAAATTGATCTGTGGAACCCCAGAGCACTAAGATAGCCTTGTACAGAGTGTGAAATTGAACTGTGAGCCATAGAGAAAATTTTTGTCGTTAACACTTCCCAAGATCAGAGGGAAATGTAGGTGATCTTCCCCTCTTATTTTCCTTTCTAAGAAACTAACCGAGTTGAAGGACGACAAAGAGTCTTAAATCCCCAAACCCTCATTAGGGTTAACAAATGAAACCCACGAATGAGGATTAAAAAGATTTCCCACCAGGTACACTGTAAAGCAGAGTTAGGAATGGGGAGTCAGGGGAAAGTCCAAGAGCAAGCTCGGGAGTAATTACCTTTCCAGCCCATAATGATGCACTCCACTAATTCGCAGGACTTGGCTTATTTCCGAATCTAAAACTTTGGCCAAATTTTTGCTTTTGAAGGAAAAAAAGAGAAAAATCAAATTCCTATTTTGTGTTTCCTAATAAGAACTGAGCCCCTACATCATGTCTCCCCAGCCCGCCTTCCCCTCAACCCATTACTGAAATGAAAATGCTGTGATTTACATCCCGGTTCATACTGGCATGGAGCACATATTGTGTTAGGAGTGCCAGGATCCACATGGAAAATAAAGAACTTCTTACAAGCTCTGCACAGGATGCCAAACAACTGCCAAGTGAGAGGGCCAATCACAGTTCCCCTTTGCAAACATCCCCTTGGACCTCATCAAATTCCCCCCAAAATACTGAATTCCTAACTGATAGGAACCTGGCTTCAGGTTATACTGTTAACCTCCTAAGGTACTTCTAAGGCCTTTTCAATTTAGCCTGTATGTCCTGCAGATTCTTTTCTGTACCATTGGAAAAAATAATGGCTCTTTCCTTTCAAAAGGTGGCCTTGGGCATGGGCAGACGCCTGGTGTGCTTATCAAGTTACCTATCTGCTTGGATACTGGCTTCTTTAATTGCAGTGGGGTTGTGGGTAGAAAGGTCACAGCAGGATTCCTCTCTTTTATTGGCCTGATGAGTACTTTGGGGTCTGTCTTAATAAAGTCCTGTAGGAATATTTTCACCGCTGTTCAGAGGAAATGGAGATATCTTGTTAAATCAGTTTCACTCCACAGTGAGGATTTATGGGGAGGCCACAGAGCTAGAGATGCTCGCTTGGGAAGAGTTGTTTCTGGATTCCACTTCTCCTTACACAGAGCCCAGGTGGCCTGTGTGCTTTCCCTCTTCATCAGCTCTTTCTGGGGAGGTTCCCCGCAGCCTCCTGGCAGGGGGCGAAGCAATGAAGGCACCGCCTCCCATGGATCTCGTTTCCTGTATCAGCACAGCATCTTCCGTTCTGAACATGCCCATGTCAGAGCACATTAAATTCAGAGAGGTACGGTGACTTCACTCAGGATGCAGTAGGGAGGCGGCATGCAGAAAACAGTATCAAAAGAGCACAAGGGGACCCATAAAAGAACTATATTAACTCAACAACCAGCTGTGTGGATAGGAGTCGTGTTCACAGAGCCAGCAGGATTCAGCCACCAAGGCTTGATTAATATTAAAATAACAGCTATACATATGTAAGATTCTAGAACAAGGGATCCCTCCCCAATTCCTGAGATCTCCTCAGTTTTCTTTCCTAACACCTACTCTGCCTTTTTCCTCCTAGAGCGTTGGTTAGAGCCGGAATAAGGAGTTCTGTAGGGAACCCTGTTCTTTGTTGAACCGCAGACTTCTTAGGCAGCAAATCCCAATAGCCAAAAAGCAGTGATTTCATGATGTATTAGCATTCAAACAAACTCTGTATAGATTCTCTCTTTCCCAGTTTCGTCCTTAATATTCTATACCAACCTCAGTCTTGTACATGTCTGGGTTTCAGCCTGAATACAGATCCATATGTGAAGCTCCCAGATCCTACAGGCTCACTTTAAAGGTACTTTTTATTTTTACATGGTCAGCTCTGCATTTCTCCCAGCAAAACCGATAAATTATTAAGCAAATACAGCATTAAAAAGGGAAATAGCAGGAACTCAAGAATACATAAAAGAGGAAAAAAAACCCCAACTTCCTTACATATGATGAAATAAAAACACTCACCAAAATCGTTTTGATTCAGGAAAAAGCGATACTGCACACCAACTTGGTGCCCGACGGCATGCTGAACACTAAGTTGCATTCCTGATTTATAAATTACAATTTCATCAACTATTTCCATTCAAATAAGAACTCTACACGTTGAAAACTTAATTGACTTTTCCAAGGTCACTCAACTAATAGAGCAGCAGAGGCAAGGCTGAAACCAAATCTCCTTATTCCCCATCCAATTTCCTTTCAACCACACTCCATACATCTCAGCGTCTAATTTCCACGTCCAGGTTTTAGAAAGTCCAAGGATACAACACCGAAGCTTTGATTGTGGCTGAATGTCTCAGCCGTATTGTCAGATTCTCTGGGGGAATTATAAATCTCCCCAAGCGCTTAACCAATTACCATTTTTTTCCCCTTCATTTTCAAAAGGCATAGTCTTTCAAGAAAACATTTGCACTAAATTACTCAGGTCATTTATATGGAATGACAACTTCTCTCCCAGTCAATTCAGTCTACTTTCCAAATCATCGTCCTTTTAGAGGATGATAATTCTTGTATTCCTTCTAACAAGATATCTCACTCAGGGTTTTTGTTTTTCCTCTTGACCCTTTATTATCACTTCAGTTTTGTTTTGTGTTTCTTTCCTACTCTCAAATTTAAACAGATGTTTCCATAAAAAATATTTTTAAAGAAGCCATTTAAAAAGAGCCATTTTCATTGGCTCTTTAGATCCCCCATCTAGATTTATATTTTATTCTCCCATGAAGATTTCGAAAGGCTGTCTACCTGATGACAGTTCACATAGATTTCTTTTTGAAAATGAGAGTTTATTTTCTGAAGATTGCCACTGATCTGTAGAATTCATTTCAGAAGTATTTGGTTTGAGGAATAGATAATGAGAAAATTAAATAGATGATAGATGGACAGAGATAAATCTGTGATGTTGACTATATAATCTGCTCCCATTTATTTTTTAATTTTAAAATATTAGCCCTTTGTAAACGTTTGACATGTTCATTTTCATTCTAAATGCACTTGTCAACACACGCACACAGACACACACATTCATTCCTACAATTTATCTTCCCTTCCAAAATAGGCAAATTATCTGAAATTCATTGTTCTCTAAAAAACAATCACTTAGAATTTTTTATTATCATTACTTAATCCTGTCTACATTCATGTCTCTAATAATTCTTATTTTTAGAAATATATTCTAAGGAATCCTCATGGATATATAAGATTTTCTAGAATATCTATCACAATATTGTTTGTGTTAGCAAACTCTTGAAAAATAAATGTCTAACAATAGAGGATTGAATAAATACATTATGGTATCTTTTATGTAATGGAGTATTATACAGATATTTAAAATCTTGTGATAGAAGGCTGAAAAGATATCCTTGATTATTTTTAAACGAAATAAAGTGAGATTACAGAACAGCAGGAATATCATGATTTCATTTTGGTGAAAGAACTTATAGATGGACAAAAGACTTAGAAAGAATGCATTAATATGGTGTAATGTTTTTAAGATTTATCAACACTCTGGGTCAGTCATGAAACCCTGCAAAGAGAGCTGGTTTGATGAAGAGAAGATTACAAACTATATGAAATTTGAGTTTTAAGAGTTTATTCCTCAGTATTCTCTCCTCCTTCTCTTTTTCCCCTTTTCCTCTGCATCTTAAAACTCCACAAATTCAGGTTTGTTTTTTTTTTTTCTTTACCTCAAAGTCATTGATTTTTGCCAAAATAACAAATACTTCTGGTTAATAAAGTTAAATTGTGTCAGTCATTTATATCTTAATGATACTGAGTTCACCACAATATTTCCAAAGAAAGGCTCAAGAAAGATGACGGCAGCAAGGTCAAAAGCCAGCTAGGCACTTGCCAGCTGAGTCATGTCCCCGCGCATCACTTTACCCCTCAGTGATGAGATTAGACTAAATCATCTCACAAAGCCTCTTAAGCACAGGCATTCCATGACTATGTGGGAGGGAATGCACATCAAAGGGAGAAAAACATACAAGGAAGAAGAAACAAAAGCAGCCCAGAACGACCTCTGACCCAGAATCCCATTTGATTGTCATGGTTTCCCAATGTTTCTGCCCATCCACATCATCTGGAGTGCTTGCCAAAATTACTGGCCTTCCTTTGGGATTCCATATATCTGACCTTGGATTTAAGTGTCTGTACTTTGCAAACCCTAAGTGGTCTTAATACAGTGGGACTGTGAAATAGCATTTGGGAACCAATGATCATGGCAGGATGTTCTAAGCACATTTCCCCCTTACAGTTAGATAAACAGAACAAGTAATAAAAGAATTTGATCAACTTATTGTTTCTGCATTAACATTTCTTACTCCTTCTATGTAAGACATGCAGACAGTGCAGTCAAGCTGGAGATGTTATTTTGACTAGTGGAATAGGATGCTTTTGCCAAAATAAAATGTGTGGTAAAAATACTTACATTCCTAGCCATTTCTCAATAAACATTTCCCACTGAAGGTCATAGGTTCTTTGTTAGTTTGATAAAGCACTGAATTACTTAATATTATATCTGTTGAAAACCTCAGCTTTTAATGTGACCATTACACGTAGGAAAAAAATCAGTGATTCCACCAACTTAATAGCGCCATTGCTCCTGTGTTCAGTTTATTATGTGGAGCTGCAAGGGTGCCGATGGATATGGCTTTGAACATTTCAAACAGATCCATTTTTAGTTTCTGACTCAAAATTCAGTAGAGGCTCTGGAAGGACCATAGTATGTAATAGAAAATACACATCAAAATTGTATAAGGGTTAAAAAAAAAAAACAGAAATAGACTAGTAACAGGGGAATCTAGTCTGGTAATTAAAATCTAGGGTATTAAAAAGGCAAATTCCTTCAGACTTAGCTTCTATTTCTATTTAGGGATGCTATCTTTAAAGTTTCTGATTTCATCTTAGCCATATATATATATATATACACCCCTCAAACTTGAACTGACTTTTCTGATTGGTAGCTTGAGAGTAGGGGTTGGTCATGCAAGTCTCACCAGTTCTCTTTCTCAGTATGACTGATGCAGAGAACACACATTCTGGTTTGCTCTCCCACCTATAAGGAATCTTGGCAGAGCAGGCTCTGGTATGAGGGTCATTGAGGTGAAGTTGTCCCCTGCAGTCTGCGAAGGGGTGGATGGGTATATCTGATTTCGAGGATTATCAAGCCTAAATGACCTCTCATATCAGTCACATCCTCCAGTTTGCTAGCCTTCCAGTCTTAGTTATAAAGTTGATATGTTGATATTTGTCTCTCTGAATCGTATACCTATTTCTTAATCTAAAGAGGGAAAGGAGTGTGCTGTTTATGGACCCTGTAAAACCCCGCCTAGGAAATACATGGAGGACCTTCAGTGAATTCAGAGACCTCTCCAAATTATACAGAAAACCTCTACTTCAGGAGGAGAACTGATTTTTCTAATTTCGACTTCCTGTATCTCCCCTCCGGCTCCGTAAGTGATTGTGGTAGGACTTGGGTACAGGTCCCGGTCTTAAAACAAAACCAACCCCAGAGCATCTCTTTTAAAAAGGTAATTTATAAGTTGCAGAAGTAGTTTAAATTAGTGGTGAAAAGGGTTTGATGACTTTATTTATTTATTTTTTAATGCTTTCTGGTACTTCCCTGTCACTCCCACTCCTCATCTAAGGACAGGCATGTGGCCCTGATGAAGGTACAATGACCAGTTCAGAGGTCATTCAGAGGTCTGGATATCCAGACCTGCCCCACCAGGGCCATTTCTACAGATTTGTGTTGTTGTTGAAGCTAGTGGAGAAGAGAATTCCTTCCGCATCGCAGCTTTAAATTTAATTTCCACTTGAATTTTAATTTCAAGTCAAAAATGTAAACCTGAAGGCATTTAGCAGTCACATTCTCCATCTCTTGGAGAAAGTTTTGCCAAAATACAAGATGCAAGACCAAATAAAGGTAAAAGGGCTGTGGCACCATTGGCCTTTTGGCAAAACAGCTGCATAATCTAGTAAAAACTTTGATTTGCTTAAGCCAATTTGAGTTGCATTTCTGTGTTTGCAACTAAGAGTCTTGAGCAAAGCAGGTCTGTAGATGTAAGGTAACTTTTTACAACAGAAGTACTATATGTTTATTGTCTTGAAAATTAAGACAATGAAGGAACAGAAAACACTACAGAATGAAGTCAAAATACTGATGTGAATTTTCTTTCAACGTACTTTCTACACTATTCACAAAACATATTTGTGCATGCATGCAGGCATGCAAATAAATGTCCAATGTGCTATTACTATACAAATTGCTTTTTCATGCCTTTTTCTTCACTAAACAATTTGTGAAAAATTACTTGATGCATTATAATTTTTATGCAGCAGAACTTACTATATAGCAGAGACTGACTCTTAATCCTAACTTCCATTTTTTTCTTTAGTTTGTTTTGCCTTCTCTCCAATACAATTTTGAACCTTACAAGGCTCCAGGAACTGTCCTGTGTCCTGGGGATAGAGCAATGGACAAGAGAAGTAGAGTTCCTCTTTATATAAACAATTTATTTTTAGTGGGTGAAACTATATATTAACAAAGTAAGCAAAATTAATCCAGATGGTAGAAATAGTAATGGGGGGAAAAAACAAGATTGTGTGATAAAAGTAATAGGGGAGAAGACAATACTTGGTAGGATTGTTGGGTAAAAGTCCTTTGAGAATCTGAGACTTGAGCTCGATACTGATGAGAGAAGAAGAGCCAGTCATTTCACAGTGGGACGGGAGAGTCCCAGGTAGAAGGGGTAGCTAGTGCCTGGGCCCTGCGGTGGGGATGAGCTCGGTGTGTCTGCGGGGTGGAAGAAAGGGGTCATAGGAGTATAATGCGTAGGGGGAGCAATAGAAAATCAGGTCAGAAAAACAGTCTGGGGCCAGGACATACAGGGCTTTGTAGGCTACATAAAGGAATTAATATTTTCTTCTAAGTAAATAAAAAAAAATCACAATGTTTTAAAAAGAGAGGTGATACCATCTGTTTAGGAAGTCTAATTCACTGGAGATGCCGCTGGCTTGTACTACATTGGTGGCAGTTAAGACGGAGAAGAGGAGATATATTTGTGTACATTTTTGAGGTAGAATCAACAAGACTTGCATTTGGGACTTGAGAGCCCAGCATCCTGAGCCTCTGTCCTTCATCTAGAAATTGAATCAGAGGCATTCACTTCGTCTTGAGCTGCTTTTCCATGGTGTCTGTCACGTTGCCACAAAGAACACAAAGATTTTAATAGCACTCTGATGCACAGAAAATTCTGAGGGGGTAACCTGTCTACTTTTTAAAAAATGTTTTCCTTTTGACTTCTGTTTAGCTCCTGGAAAGCTACAAGGGTGGAAGGGGAAATGGCTGGTGGAGTGAAACTCCTGTGCAGAGAGGCCGTCCTGTTGGAGGGTGGAGAGTCGCTGAGTGGTCTCAGCCGCTGGTTCAAACGTTTCGGATCCCTGGACGCAGAGGCTCAGATCTCAGCAGGACGCACTCGACCATTCATCCTTCCAAGGTAGATAAATTGAGTGTTGCACAATTTAGAATGTGTGCGTCTTTCAGATAATGCCTTAAAAAGCAAATTCTGTGGGGACATGAAAGGCTACATGGCACTGCAGAGGAGCAGGGGCCACCTCTGTGTCCTTGCCCTAAATTTCCTCCTTTCTGCAATGCGGTAGGGTGAACGATTTCAGTTATCAGTATTCCACTGTTGCTAAGCCATGCAGTCTGCCTGGCTCTTTGGAATCTTTCAGAATGAAGTGAGTTTTATTTAAAAAAAACCAACAACAACAACAAAAAACTGTTTTGATTTGCTACGAGTACCTCCAAAGTTGACTCTAGCTTCTCTGTGCCTTTTAATGATGTCCCCATCACAGAGACTCCAGCCCTCTCAGACTGGAACAAACACATTTTGCAGGTGACGGGCAGCTTGATCTTTCCTATAGGAAGTCTGTGCTCATGCTCTGATATCAGGGGAAGTTCCAGCACGGAGGTCTCCCTGCCCTGAAGATAACCAGGCTTAAGGTACTGAAAGATGTGGCAGAGGGCACCATGAGCGAATGGAGGGCAGGAAACCCCGACACAGTTGCTAGACTGTTGTACCTTTTATTTTTCCCTTTTGCAGATGACCAGACTCTGCAATGACTCTGGTAGTTCTCAGCTGGAGAGTCAACACAGAAGTCTTGGTCACTTACTTGGCCATAACAGCTAATGATTTAAGGCCTTTTCCACATAAACTTTTTAACAGTATGTTATGCATTTTTATTGTTAAAATTATAGAAATCTTCATTCACTCAATAGTAACATAAAGGAGACAGATAGACATATATTCTTATCCATCAGCTCCCCGCCTCCACTCGACTCTATTCCTTATTACCTAGTGAGCCATTCCTCTCTAAGAAACTAGTCAAGTGGACACAATTACCAGGCAGTGAGTCCAAAGACTTTTTCACTTTTGAGTTTCTAAAGAGGAAGTTCAAGTGTGAAGCAAAAAAAACTTGGAGAAATATTGATCCTGATAGAGCAAGTTCTTTCCGCCCTCTGGAGTCTAGGGACAACTGACAGAGCCGATGAAGGGAGAAGGAGGTGAGATGGAGGGATAACACCGAAGAAGTAAAACTAAAGTGGGGCCAATATCCACAAGTATCTCACCCTCCACCTCAGTGAGCAATGCAGCAGCAATGGAATCAGCCTTTTAGGCCATGGTATAATTCATATATTCTACGAGATTTTATTGGGTGCCTACTATGGGGCCAAAATTTGTGTCAAGCGATTTACAAAAAAAAAAAAAAAGGTGGATGTAGAACTAGCTCTGAAGAAATTCAAAGTTACGGAGAGAGACAATACAATCATTATAATACAGCATAAAATCATCTGGGAGGTCTGAGAAGGTTCGATGGATTTGAGGACTGCAGTTTTTTAAGACAAAATTTTATGTGGACGGTCTCTCTTTAGATACCATAAAATCATCTGTACGAGAATTTTGTCTATTCCCAAAAAAGAACGTCTGTTGGACTGAATGCTCAAAAATAGCATACAATCATCTTTCGCCTCCACTCCTCTTCCCAGGAAAATACAGGGATAGAAACGAGTAAACTTTGTGTAATGATGAAACACAGATAGAAGCTGTATCACCAAGAAAGATTATGCTTTCTTAAAGAGCCACAGAGAGCATGTGATTTTTTTTTTAACTGTAATTTAAGTGAAATCTCATGGGTCATGTGTGAATGCAAATGACTATATTAAGCATTCTTTTGAGGTGTTTTGGGACCCCAATTTCTGGCATATTTGGGGTGTGGATGGTGTGATTTCCCCACACCAACAAGCAATTCTCAGACACCTAGCTGGTATCTATGAATTCAACCCAATTCTGACAATATCCACTCAAAGATAGCATAGCCACCCACAAGTTAAGATTTTAGTCCTACATGACTGCACAATGGCTCCACTGGCAACCAGCCCCCATCCTCAGGTGCCTTCCAAAAGTCACCTCATTGATGTAATAAAAAACACTTGCAAATTAACACTCTGAAGACTAGGAAATTCCAACGGTTTTGGGATCTGTGAATCAAGAACTCTGGACGAAGAACACATATATAAGTCACAATATTGAAAGCTTTGATTAAAGCTGTTCCTTTTGTACTGGCTCAAAAAGACACAAGATAAAGATTTTAAATGAACGTAAAAGATTTTGTATGATTTGGTTTAAGTGACTCTTAAAATCAGGCCCAAATTTCCCATTTGTCCCTGAATGGAAAGAAAGCAGAGAAAGAGAAAGTGTAGAAGTTATCGTTTCTGTGGAACTAAAATAACAGATGGAGGAAACTATGGAGCTTGAGATTGGGATGGTCAGTGGTGCGGGGGCTTGCAGGTGGGGATATCGAGTCAGAACTCAAAATTTTTAATGCTATGATAATGTAATCACTGAGTTAACATGTTTTGATAATGATCAATTTCCTTAAAGTATCTTGAATCTATCTATGTAGTCTTTTGGACAAATACTCTTATTGAGATGTCTTTCTTCCCTAACCAATCATGGGTATAGAATATAGAATTGCACTGGTCCAAATATGCTTCTTATAGCTTAAAAAACTTAATAAAAAATTACTCAAAAATTTTATCAGCTTGCTCTAAGAAAAGAAAAAAAAAAAAGGGAGGAGACTGTTTGCAAAGGAAGTCAATCTCCCTCTGCTGTGGCTGACAGCTGTTTTAGAGGCTGCAATTTTTGAGGTGCTCTGGGAGCTGAAGTTGGATGCCTTTTTATGGGCTGCCACACTACTTTCTCCCGGCTCTTTCCACATCATGTTTTCAGAGCTAAGTCACTGGTGACTCCATCTGAAGTGTTATTCAGCCTTCTCAGAGGCAGGGATTATATACAGAGCTTGACCACCCCACCATTTTAAGACACTTGCAATTACCATGAACTCTAGACCCAGGATCCACTGAGAGGAGACTCCCTAAGGAAATCTGGTAACTCTTCTTTTCACATCTTTTCTCACACATCACCTCTCCTCACATCTTATCCCTTCCATCCAGGGTGCCCTATATGAGCCATGGGTCCTAGGTTGCAGTACTGCTCCAGAATTTTTCTTGTCCATGTGCCTTGACCCATGTAATTCCTTTGTTTCTACCCAATTAGCCTGCTTCTTCCCTAAGTCTGTCCAAAAAAGTGCCCTTCACTAAGACTCTCTGGTGGCTAGAGACTTCGATTTCCTATGTAACTCACACCAGGTCTCATTGCTTGTGGGCTACATTCTTCTTTACTGGTGGAACTAGATGCACTGATCTACATGGTCTCCTACCCTTTTCCAGTTGCAATGGAGATAACCATCGGGAAGGTTACTGCTACTTTCCACCCACCACATTGGCCCTCCAGACTCACAACTGCCTCTATTTGCCTGTTTTTGTACACTGTATATTTTTCAAGGCTTTTCTTCGTAGTTATTCAGTTTGATCTATTCCTTATTCTGCTGTTAAGAGCCCTACATTGATGCACATATACAAAGCCATTTATGGCATGAAAACTTACTAAAATAGAGACAAATTTCAGACGCAAGGCTGCAGAAAACTTGAGCATATCTGAAATATGCATCTGGCTCCCAAAGAGTCTCTGGGCAACAGAGAGGACTTGATGAGCAGGACAGCAGGAAAGAGAAGAGAAGTCATTCATTTTCTTACCCCTATTTTTCCAACAAGATAATATACACATAGTAGGGGCATCTACAGCTCTACTGAAATGAGCTTCTTTGAAGTCTTTTAACACTCTCCACAATTAGACGTCTCACATAGGAACCATATGCTTCAGAAAAGTCTTGATTCCTAGTATCAGGTCCACATAATACTGCTTGCTATTGGTCTGCTCCTAAGGCAGGTAGATCAACTTTGAAGACATGACCTCTTCTCTGAAGTTCTACACAGTCTATATAGGGAGACATGCCTAAAACATATCAAACATCAGATAATAAAATACATAGGATTGTAGTTGGCAGAATTATAAAGAGAAAACTTTGGAAAGTGGGACACAGTGTGAACAGTGGGGGAAGGATAAGATATGGAGAAGCTGATGGGAAGGAAGCTGTGTGGTTCAGGCTCTTAAATCAAACTCACAAGAATTTGAACACCGACTCTTCCAATTACTCATAGTCAGATCAATTACTTAAACAGTCATTGCCTCAGTTTCCTTATTGGTGAAGGAAGAGTGATGAGACTTCCACAGGTTTTTATAGCATTTGAAAATGAAGTTTATAGACACATATAACTTAGTGTAAGTTAACTGTCATAACCAGTTTCCAAAGGACAGAAACATAATGGGAGAATTAATAAACAGATATGATATTTAATAATTTAATAGTTAATTATTGGTGCTTAATAGATACACAGGAATGGCTTATGCTCAGAAATCGGAGGAATAAAGAAAAGTACAAGGTTCCCTGAGCATAATACGTCAAAGAGTGAATCAGGTCTCAATTCCTCCCAGGTTATTAGACATTAGCCGATTTTCAGGTATCATTTTATATATTATATAAATATAATCCCATACACTTCACAATAAACTATGAGTCAGTAATATTATTACTATTTTATAGATTTGAAAACAAGCATTCAGAAAGTGAAGTGATTTTTTTTTTTTTTAGATCCCATATTTGCAAAAAGAATTAGGATCTGGGTCTCCTAAATCACAGTGTAGACTTTTTGACACATACACTCCTCATTAAAAAATAGAAAAATGACAAACAACTGTATATATATATGTGTATGTGTGGAGTGAATCATCCTAAAAAAGAAAATACAATGCATGCCAACTAACAAGAAGAGGCTGAGTTGCAAAAGAGACAGTTAATGCAAAAACTTTAAATGAAAAAAAAAATGTCCTCCAGGTAACAGTTTAATATATATGAACAGAATTGCAAGGACTTAGGCAAATGCATTATATTTTGCTATCAGGTGAAAAGCAGAATGTTCAGAAATAAAATCGTCAGATGGAAAGAATAATGATGTTTTAGGGATAGGCTCACATTTGCTTAGAAAGTTCTGTTAGAATCAGGGGTTTATTGGTATTAAGGAGCAGATCCCCTCTCGTTGCTTTAAGAAAAATGCTTACAATAAGAATGGACATGCCTTAAAACTTGTCAGAACCTTGGAGAGCTAGCTTTCTTCGTCACGGCATCTCTGCTTTCCCCTGCACACATCCTCCGTCTGCCAATTGCCTGAGCTACCCATTGATTAACACCTGTGCCATCGCTGATCTTTCACATGGAGATTTAGTTTGCCTGGCCGGGCCGCACTCAAATTCAAGGCATTCTTATTGATTATGTTCCATGTCTACCTGGTAAATGCTCTGTTGGAGCTAACTGTTTTATTTATTTGTTTGCTTCTCAACAAGGAGATTCGGGGCTAGCCTTTGCCAGTGATCATCCCTTTGTTCTAAACAATGTGTTGAATGTGCTGGGGAAGGCACACAGTCAAACAGTCATTTAGACAGTAACAGTTGTGTTTCAAGAAGATTTCCTTTAGAAGCCAGTGGGGCAGGTTATTATATCCTTTAAATCTTGTTTCAGAGAGAAAATGGGGATGTAACGCTAGGGGAGTGCACTGTGTCACACAAATGGAGACTGCATTAAATACAATGCAATGATTTTAACAGTGTCTGTCATTTAAAAAAATAGTCACCGATGAAAGGTTTATTGCAGAAGTTAGATGACCATTAACTGTTGGCATGTGTCCCCTAGACGCCATAAAAATCTCAATTAAACAAAACCCAAATAATCTTCCTTTTAAAAGTAGCTTCAAAGGTATACATAGAAAGACATATAAATCATACCAGAAGGAACTACGGGCTGATTTATAGTTACTAACTCGGGATAGGGAAGGGGAATCTGAAAAAACTGATGTTAGGAAAGTCAAAATGATCTCTAAAAAAATGATATGAGGAGTCCCAGGGGAGTTACATAACATTTTCTTCTTTCTTTTTTATTTTTCTTGGTATCAGGTTCAGATAAAAGAAAGAAAATACTTTCCCCATCAATAATTTGACTCCACTATATTGTACCATTTGTTTTTCCTTCTGAGCAGTCTGTGCAACTGGAAACGTTCACAACTGAAGTGGAGTTGGTAGGATATCTTGCCCCCACTAACGTATTTTCTACAGACCATGTGTCTGCACGGCCATTTCCCATGGCTTTTCACAGCTTACCCACATTTTCACTCCATTTGTTGGTAGCGTTCTTAAAGGCATCGTCCCTGACCTATTTTTCCCTGCTCCCTTGCTTGTGCCTGCATTCCAGACCCTTTTAGTTTGAACATGACACTGACTATTTGCTGGTTGCAAACTCAAGGTCATATATTTCATGAACTGTTTTGTACTTAACAGAGGCCCATCTGCAATCAAAGACTATTAAATTCAAATGAAGGAACAGCTAAGTTACTTTCATCAATTTTGCTTCGTCCAAGTTCTATTTTATTTGATATGCAACTGTAAGTAAGCCGCCTAAAATTTCAACCAATTTCAGGTGAAAATTATTTAATTTCAATCTGTAAAAAGTAAGGAATCTTCCTACTTAAGAAGTTCTTCCGTCGGTACCTTCAGTTCGTTTGCTAGGAGACTTTGAAATATACCAGAAAACAGGCTGGCTGGCAGGTTGGTTTGTGCTGCAAGATATTCTGACAACCTGTCAAAGTTCCACTTTTCTCACATTCTACCAACTTCTCTTTTCTAAAGAAAGCATGAAATGTCAAAATGACAGGTGCCGAAGCGCAGCATCATCCAGCTTCTGGGCCTATTATCTTAGGAAGGAAAGAGTTGAAAAGTTGTGCGAGTGACATATGCTGAAGAGTGATATAATTTGCCAGGTAAAGGAGTGGCTTGATGGTGCTTGTGTTAACCCTTTGGAGCTGACTAATTTGAGCTACATCCTCTGGGAAGAATTTTGAGGGGTAGCTAGGGGAAAAAAAAAAAATATATATATATATATATATATATAGCTTTTGAGCAATAACTTCAATAAATGATTGGGCACCATTTTCTTTCTCTAGTTAATTCACTGCATTCAATCAACATTGCATAGTTAAAAGAAGCTGGTGTTGTAATTTTGTTACATTTCAAATGGATGGATGAAGCAACGTAAGATGAAAAGAGAAAACAACTGCGATTGTATCTGCATGAATTGTTTGTGTGTGTGTGTGTGTGTGTGTGTACACACCTACAGGGAGAGTCAAGTATGACGATTAATTTATATAAACTAGGGAAAATTCAGTCCAAATGAATGGGGAAGACCGAGTTATGAAATACAGTTTAAAAATTCTATTTTATTACTTTCAAGTTCAGATCCTGTCTTACACATAGATACAACAAACAAGCAACTCTCAGTTGCATTTCTTTATAATGTACAAAGGAGTCCTCTAAGAGGGCATTTTCAGCGGGAAGGGTAAGGCTGAGTGGTAAAATGTGTGTCTAGCATGCGTCAGGTCCTGGGTTCAATCCCCAGCACCTCTGTGAAAAATAAATAAATAAACCTCATTAAAAAAAAGAAACCTTTAAAAAGAGGGCATTTTCTCCTGAGATAGTTTTTTAATTATTTGGTAAGTGTTGCCATTTTATGGAGTAAACAGTTGTGTCTGAGGACAATTGAAATATATAAGTAGCAATATTGTTATCATACTGGTTGGCCAGGAGAGGAATGGCCAAGGGATCCAATAAAATTTAAGAAATGTTTGAGAGGAAGACACAGATGTGAATTCCCAGAGAAAAGGTGGGGAGGCTTTACAAATTTAAGGGGGAGACTAGGGAAGGATTCTTTAAGATACAGATAGAGATATAAATAGAGAGAGGGAGAGAGAGAGAGTTATTCTGTTTGGAGAGGAAAAATTCAATGGTAGGAGTCTGGAGATACAATCCTATCTACACTCTGAGAAGTAACATCGTGCAGCGGTTGGGAATTCAGACTCTGCGGTTGTGACGCTTAATAACTCTGTGAGTTTGTGCCTGCTGCTCAGTTCAAGTGGTCCACAACCTGTCCACCTGTAAAGCAGACGTACCTGAGTTATTTGTCTCACAGTATTGTCGTGAACAACTAAATGTAGTCCTGTGTGTAAAATAGCAGTTATTCCATGACTGTATCTTTGGAAAACAAAGCTTTAAAAGACCCTCCTTCCTATGTCTTCAGAAATTAAAGAAGGGCTTGCATTACATTAGCATGATACCTCAGACAAAGAGAATTCGTAGACCGAGGGGAGTTAGGACTCTATTAATACAAGAGAAGGGGGCTATAATTAACCAATCTGTTTATTATAGACCTTGATAATCTTCACCCTACAGTAGTTTTACATACTTATAACAGTTAGAGGAATAGTTAATTTTGTGTGATATTGCTGAAGAAGATTTATGATAGCAAAAGCTAGTAATTAGTAAGCATTTTAATCGATTGTCAGGTTGTGAATTAGGAGTTGAAGACTGCATGCAATATGTAACTAACTCCCACGTATAACCTATATGAAAACACCCTGCCAGCAGGCTTCCAGCTTATCTTCTCCCAGTGAAAGTCATACAAATTAGATTGAAAGGTAAAAGGCAGGCGGAAGCAATAGTGTTGCTAACTCCAGCAACAGTGAGCAGGTGGGTAGATTCAAGTGTGAAGTTACAGCAACCCCTTAGCAAATCCCCTGACTCTAGACTGAAAGCTATACTGATTATTCCTTTGGCTTCTATAATTTCTTGACATTCTGAAAAAGAAAAATGAAAATTCACCCCAGATATGAGATATCGGCAGTTTTCCCCAACCTTAGATTTTCCACTCTTGTTAATGGTCCTATTATTAGCACCCACTTTCCTGTATTACATCCCATCCATTCCCCCAGGTGTACCTGGGGGGGTTTATGGCTTTGTTCTGATCAATCTCAGATACAGTATGTGCTACCAGAAGTAATTTTAGAAAAGAAGTCTTCAACGGTGGTGATGTAAGATAGTTAATCTTTAACGGTTAGGGTTCAAGGAAGTGTCTACAACATTGCAGAGCAGAAAATAGGATAGTGATGCTCCAAAAGCATTCAGTGTTGAACAGCTATTTAAATTATTACCTGTAGAAGCCTTTAATGAAACAGATGAAGTAGCTCCTGCAACAATATAGCATAGGTGTGAGGCACTCAAGGGTGGTAACTTAGCACGGCTAATTCTGATTGCAGCGGAGAGCACTGAAGAAGAAAATGTTGACACCAGCACTTTCGATTTTCAGCCCAAGATATGGTCAGAAAACCACAGAACTTCTACGACTGCCCTAAAAAATATTTTCTACTATAGCTGTAGGGTTGATCTACCTGAAAAATAGTCAACTTTTGATTCTGCAGGTTGAAGAACAAATCAAATTCATGGACTCATCAGGTCTCATATGAAAGCCAGGCCACAGTTTAGAAAAGGGTTGAACATTGAGGAATGGAATGGGGCTATCTGGATAGAGGCAGATGAATATGAGTACCTTGCTACTCTAAATGTCATTGAACACCCCCTACCGGCTGACACAGCCCTCGTGCATCCTGCATCTTGAAGAGACAACAATCTCTGCTTGACTACCTATAACAACCTAATCTGAAGCAATGCTCTTTCAAAGGGATGCGAATTCTTCCAATACCCAATGCCAGTACCCGACTTTGATTCCAGGCTCTTAACTAGAATCAGATTCTGGAATAATTTAAGAAAAGGATGACAAAGCTCTACATAGAAAGAGCTAGTATGTACATGACATAGATTTCAACATTTTTAATCATGAGATTATCTATCTATCTATCTATCTATCTATCTATCTATCTATCTATCTATCTATCTAATTTTCCAAGAGTGCTAGGTTAGAGAAGAAGGAAGATTATATTGAATTCATTAATAACTATATATATATATATATATACACCAGGGATTCTGAATTTGAGGTATTAACATAAACAGCTGGCTATGGTTCTCACAGTTTCCCTAGTTGGTAAACTGAAACATGGACTCATTGTTGACCTACATTGTAATGTAGAGGAAATAATCCAAAGGTTTAGGAGAATAGGACCGATGGATTAATCTGTACATTCTTTTCACTCACCCCTCACTCTGTTCCTGGGAAGGACCCCAGGAAATCTCTTTTCACCAAAGCATTAATAATTACCTTAAAGATATTAAGAACACAGTTATAAAAATCTCTATAATTGTGTCCTACTGTTCGAGATAACAAACACACTATCGTTTACTAGCTATTTCCCCTGGGTCAAACAGTTCACTGAGACTCCGTTTTGTTAACTGTAAAATGTGAATAATAATCACCACTTTGGTTCAGTCATGGATAGACCTGGCACAAAACAGTCGTTAATGTTTTACTGAGTCTTCTATTTATAAATACACCCTGCCAAAACTTTCCACGCATCACATCATTTAAGCCTCCCAGCGATCAAATGAGGCATGAACTCTGTCCAGCTCCCATCTACAGGTGAAACTGTTGGTGCTTAGCTAGCTCAGGGTATACCTGGGATTTGAATTAAGGTAGTCTGACTCTAGGGCTAATATTTTTAACCTCTATGCTCCACCACATACTCCAGATTATCCATAAATATAAATTACTATTAGCATCATCGTCAGTACCATCACGATCATCAGGATCACTGTTAAATGGTCATCCATCCTTACTGTGGTCATACTCCTACTACAGTAAAGGGCTTCAGATCATTGATAGATGTAGGGGGGTTTTAAATAACAAACAGTTAATTAAAAGAGTATGATCAGAGCCCCAAATCATAACTTCTATGGACCTCCGTTCCCTGACCTAAAAAGGAAGATGTATAATTGCATGCCTCCTGAAATCCCTTTTAGTCCTATTCAGCAAGTTTTAGCAACAATCAGTCTTTGAAGGCTGTCAGCTCATTATGCATCAGTACATGCTCACAGCTTCAGTTATAAGAACCATTGGTGGTGGCCATATCAAAGCCCCTCACTAATATTAATATTAAGTTAATGCAAAGAATTTCATCCTGGGGCTGCTAGAGACTTGTTAGAAGCCCAGGATATGTTATTTTTGCTTTTACTGATTAAAAACAGAGTCTTACTAGAGGGTACCCTTCTCTCTACTCAAAGCTGAGTTGCCACAGATTCTTTTTTGTTTCTATTAAGATTTCATACATTCATTGAAATTATATGTATATATAATTATACACACACACACACACACTTAGAAGGAATACTGGTGACTGAAAAAATCAGAAGTGTGATATTTCCTTAATTTTTAGGTAATGATTTTTTACTACAACCTGATAAGAGAACTTTCTTCGCTCTACTGGGAAATTGTAGCACCTTCTGAAAAATCAATGACAGAAGTTTGTTTGAAAGTTTATACTTGCTCCATTTAAATAAAAACTCAGTAAAATTACAAAATAAAATGCAGGTATAAGGAACATAATCCCTTTTATCATTTAGACATCTGAGACCTTAAATTAGGTCTAGAATTTTAACTAAATGCATTATAAAATTCAACTTTTTCCTGCACTAATTATCATCACCCTAAGATGTATAAAAGACTACTTTTATTAATTACTGTAAACCATAGATGATAAAAAGAAAAGAGACTGTCCTGGTTTCAAAATTTACAAAAAAAAAAAGATTACAAGACCCTCTCAGATTCTGCATGAAGCCAAATCAATCAACAAAGAAAAGAATAATTCATCCAGGAAGCTCGTTGTTTGATGGACACGGGGCCAATTAACTAATCTGACATGATGCAATTAACAAGTTTGACTTATTTATTTATTTATTTATTTATAATGAATTGACTGCCTTGGCTTCTTGTTTCAGTGTCACGTAGATATAGCAGCAGGTAACAGTAAAAATATTGAACTGAGAGGTTAAGTGATTTAATTTTGAAGACATTACTGTTGCAGAGGCCACATTTAATAAATCAATGTGTTTAGGAATGCTTGGAGATCTATGGATTAAAGACTACTTTGCTGGTAGAGTGCCTAGTAATCATTATGCATTGCAAACCCACGCACGACACTAAAAGCTTGTCTTTCTCAGTTGTCAATAACACTGTGCATCTCCAGGTAGCCCCAGACCTCCCCTCCACACAGCACTAGCTGGCTTTCTTCAACAGATAGCATCCACTTCCCTACCGTAATAGATCAAATTCCGCACCTCCCTGCCTCAGCTTTAATTAAGGGTGCTTGACAAGTTTAGGTTAGAATATCAATACAATAATTATAGTAAGCAGTACACAAGTCATTCATTATTTGAGCCTAAGACAATGTTGTGCTTTGGATTATTTTTCCCCAAGCATCCACTTTGTGTGGATGAAGGACAAAAAAAAAAAAAAAAAAAAATCTGTTTCTGTGCAGAAAAATGCAATGTCAGAGCAGACCTCCTGGCCCTTTAGGTAATTGTTCAGCACCGCTCATTAACTGCAACTTGCAAGCTATCACACAGCGCTAACCTCAGTGCATGATACAAAACCTGCGTGGGGACTAGCAGGAGGGTGTCTTCTTTAGCACAGAAGTGATATTATTTTTTAAAATAATGATAGCAAAAAATTCATTCTTCCCTAAAGACAAATATCCAGATATTTTTAATCCACCTTATCAATCAGTAAATTTTGTCAGTCATTTTTCATAATGAATTCTAGTGAAGAAACATATGAACATTTAATTTGAATGAAATATCAAGAACAACTACCATAGTCATTAGAATCATCACATTATGGAATATACAGTATGGACAGGAGCTTAGAAAATTCCAGTTTAATTTTGGATGAAAAATACTAAGTAAAGCTTAGGTACGTTAGCAAGGTTACAGCCTCATCAGAAGCAAAGTTGAGTCTAGACTCCATTTCTCCCCGCAGTGTTCCTTCTACTGTTTTTGGAGGGCGGGGGTAGTAATTGGGCTTACTTATTCACTTTTTAATGGAGGTGCTTGGGATTGAACCTAGGACCTTGTGCATGCTAAGCATGCACTCTACCACAGCCTCTCTACTACAGCCTCCCCTCCCCAGTGTCCTTTCTAGTGTCCTTTTGCAGAATGCTCTGGAATTACTTTAAATTGTAGGGAATTTCATACCCAGAGAGAATTTTTTAAACTTTCTGCCAAGATTGCAGCTCTGTGGTGTCACACTTTGGGATACATCTTAAGTAACTCTACTCAAAGCATCCTGCTTCCACATCCTGAGCCACTCCACACAATCATATTCTCGCATTCTTGGATTAAATTCACTTCAGTTAATCATGGCTTCCCAGCCCTACTATCTACTAGAACCTCCATAAGACCAGGGCCTCCTTATTCTGCGTGGCCCATTATTAGTCTAATGGCTAGCGAGGTAAAGAAAAAGTGCTTAATAATAATGGGTTGATTGAATTAAAATGCTCCAATATCTTGACTCCCAGGGTTAGCACATCTCCGTCCTAGCATAGCTTTCAATATGATGTGAATTTTTCTTTCACAAAATGAGGTGATAGTATCACCAGTTGGGGAGATAGTGTTCTTACATAACTCAGAACAGCTCTGGCAATTCAGTGGGTCATGTCTGATATATATCCCCCTCTTTCCACTGCTTTATTCCATTCAATTACAAGAAAGCACTTTTTTTTTTTTAAACCCCAGTACTCTACTCATGATTATTCTGCCCAAATATCACAAGGCAAAGTGACTTCCTGAAAGCAAATTTGGAAAAGTGTGAGACCCCGGTTTTGTCATCTGTCCTACACAGTAATCCTAGAGCCTTATGTCCAAGAAGCGCAATACACATCTTTCCCATACATGACCACCTCTGAGGTCATAAAGACACTGTGTGGCAGGAAGAACAGGCCCATTTGGCTGCTGTTGTGGCGCCTCAGAGAAGGCAGATGATGAGACGGACCAAGATCACACAACTAAAAGGAAGCAGAGTAGGAAACCACATCGCAGATTTCCAACTAAATCTGTTCTCCTGTCTCTTCCTTCTCTGCACATCCTCAAAGATAGGTAGGTCCCCATGCCAGAAAATACAAGAGATCACTGGATCAACCTGGTATATGTCTACAAATTGTATATTTTCTCCAAATATTGAAAGGAAACAATTCTGTGTGAAAATCAATACAGGTATGTTAGTTAGGAATGCAAAACTTACAAACAGAAATATGTAAAGTAGAATGGTTAAAATTTCTCTTTTCAGTTTACATACATGAACCCGTGGTTACGAGTTCGTTTTCTGTCACGAGGCGTGCTTAAGTGTGAGCCTGCAAGCAGCTCAGGGAACAGGACTTCCCCGACCACAAGTATGGCCGGAAGTCCTGACCACCCTCTCACCTGTATGTTCCACGGACTGAGTTAGAAGTATGCAGACTGAGAAAACAGGAAGCTACAGGAGACGTGGGGGCTGGTTCTCATCACAAAATAAATTATATGGGAACTGAGTTACATGGATGCTAACATATAATCTTTCAAGCAAAAAGGCCAAGTGACTCAGCAATTATGGGTCCAACAGTGGTAAACAGTGTCCTCTGCTCCAGAACTTCTCAGAGACTAAATGTGCTACATGCATAATGGAACCCCTGTACAGTGCAATATGTAGTATTTTCATTATAGATTTGTTAAAAAAAAAAAGTATTCTGACCCTTATCATGGTAAGGAAGATTTTATTCAAGACTTTTGCAGTGGGGTTTTTGCAACAGGGGAGAGTGACTGGGCTCAACTCCACATACTGGAAAGACAGCTGGGAGTTTATAGGCAGTGCACCGAGGGAGAGTGGGTCGGTGGATGGAAAAGCACTAACAGGAGACGTCAGCCAGGGTGGGGACTGTAGCGCCACTGACCTAACAGGGTTCTTCCTGAAGTCAGACCAAAGTGATTAGACTTCAAGGCTGGGAAATTATCGCTAAGCTGACTTAGCAGGATTCTTGCTACCAAGGGGCTGGACAGGCTGAAGACAGCCCTGGGGGTTGCGGGAGGGGGCAAGGTCAAGGCCTAGTGGAGAAGAGGGCTCAGGAAAGCCTGGTTCAAGATTGTTTAAGGAGAGAGTCTGTCAATTAATTTGATGCAGAGCCCTCTGGTGGGTCACTGCTTTGGACTGGTTGCCACAGAACACCCTTGGGAAGCCTCGGCCCTACTCCACTGCTTGGGTAATAGTCCCTTAATGATACTACCAGACACACCCCACCAATCACTCAGCATTCATTCTACATGCCAACCAAAGACTGGCTGACCCCATCTCACAGACACAGTTGTGCTTAGGTCAGAACATTGGATTATATAAGTAGAGAAAAGAAAGAATGGATTTAGCCCTCCCTTTGATCAGTCTGAGTTTCCTTCTAAAACAACATTTTCACTCATTCACTGAATAACTCTGGGTAAGCCACTTAACCTCTGGGTCTTCAATTCCTCATTGGTATAATAAAAAGGGTTTAACTAAATGATCTCTGATGCCCTTTCCATCATAAAAAAAAAAAATACCTATTAAGTTTTCTGTGCTTCTATGTATCCAATTAATGTTTTACAAAGACCAGATTAAAATGACCAGTGTTCACTGCCATGAGCTAGGGAGAGTAACAGAAGATTTTAGACAGGAGAGGAAGGAGGGCTGCTGTTGATTTCCAGTATCTTCTGACAAAAAAAAATATTCACTTTGGTTTTGGAGAAATCCTTCCCCCACCCCTACCCCCTCAAACAAACAAAACACTGGATACTTTAAAAATAGAAATATTTTGTTACAGGATGTAAAACTGAGGCACAAGCATACACTACAAATCCCAAGCTATAAATAGGGAATATGCACATTTGTCAGTGGGAAGCAATCTCTGCATCTGAGCTGAAATCCAGTGGCATTAATTCACCACAACAGAAAAGGATATTGACAGGCAAAGACCTATATAAATAAAGGTGTAGACACCAAACTAAACAGATTACATTTGCTGGGCAAGCTTATTTGAAGGAAAGGGGATGGTGAGTGAATTCCTTCCAAGAAGGCCAACCTTTTGCCTTTAAATTTACAAAACCAACATCCCACAACTCGATTGAGAAACCCCCCTTTTTCGTCCTATTTTTAAAACTAAATAAAAATGAGAAAAATCAAATATTTATTTCACAGCAGTGCATAGATACGGACGGAAAGAGACTTTAACTCGGAAGGCTTGCAGAGCAGACATTTAAATTCACACCTTCCCCTGTTTTTATTTCTAAAAAAGTTACAATTTGATTATAATTTTAGAGTGAAATCCAGAGTTACGATTGGAAGAGATCTGTAAAGTTATCCACTATAAACCCTTCGTTTTACAGATATGAATGCAAGGTCTCAGAGAGATGAAGCCTGCAGCTGCCGAGTGGCTGAGTTAGGTCCAAAAACCCAGGCTTCCTGACTCTGGGTGCAGAGTTTTCTTTTTTCCCCCTCTTCCAGGACCCGAACAGGAATTAGGCAAGCAATTCAGGAGGGCTAAATGCAGGGCTTTCTTGTGGAATCAACGTGCACTTGTCCCATGGAATTTGTTATCTCCAATTGTGTTCCTGTTATGGGATTTGTTGTTCTGTTTTCTGACTCTGCACTTGATTTGCAATTCTGGGCCAGAGCAATGTGCTGCTTCCCCTGAGTACCGAGCAGTGGTCAGTGAATTTAATCCGCCGCACTCCGCGATCTGTGAGCGAAGTTGTTACAGCTCCACCTAGTGGACAAACTCACAGAGAGGGGTCTGCGGAGGCGAAGTGGTCCGCTGAGGACCGATCTGCCGGCGGGGTCGCGTGTCGCAGAGGTTAAAGCTGCAACAAGTTGTACTGACAACTGGAAGTAAACTAAAGACTGTTATGGCGAAATCAAAGTAAAATTATTAGAGAGGGGGAAAAAACCCATCAGCTTTCTCATTACTTCAAGGATCTCTAGAGATTTTTATAGCTTCTGGAGGATGCTGTTAGGTATAAAGAAAGACAAGTCAGAGGACGGAATTAATAGAACTCACAAGTGAAAACTAATTCTTGGAATTTTCCTAAAACTGCACACAAACGGATGCATTCAGGCTTTGGAGTCTCTGGCTGGCAACCCCCAAAACCCCTTAAAGCCTACAAAGAAAGCTGAGTCCTGGACCACAAATAGATCAACAATTCCACCTGCCTTCCCAGGTTTGTGACAGGAGTACTAGGCTCAGTGCTTCCGAGGAATCCTGATTCGTTTGTATGTGCCGCCTGCCTTTTCCTGTCTGTCCAAAGAGGCACGACTAGAAGCCAAAGGACAGAGTTAGCATGCTCGAGCTCCCGGAAGCCAAGCAACACCGTCTCTGAGAAATTAGATTTCCGGAACATATGTGGGACGGACAGACCAAAAATTCACCATTCACCATCTTTCAAGAGAACCGTCAACAGCAGCCCCTTCCCTTCTGTCCTCTGCCCTTTTCTTACGTACATCATTTTCATTACCAAGGAGCCAAGAAGCTTCTACTGCATTAATTTCCTCTCTATGCAAACATCCCTGGGACATTTTCCTCCACATTAAGTAACAACTGCTTTCTGAGAAGAACTGGCAAAACAACTGCTCCTGATTTTTCTTTTATTCAAATCAAGTTTATTATTTTTCTCTTTATCAACATCTATATAGTGTATTCAGAAGGCTTTTGCATCAATGGCAATTTAAAGAATGTCCTTGACATGAACAATCTCTATATTTGAGATGCAGCCTCTTCTGAAGAAAGCGTGAAGAGCTCTAAGGCTGCGCTGGCGTAAGCACTGCAGAAGCACAGGTAAATGACACCTGGCACGAAGCATCTATTCGACAAATAAGCCTTGAATTGAATTGGAAAGGCGGTTTGTTGTAGCCAAACAGGTCTGGTTCGACGTGGTTCCGGAGGCAGCTGGTTGAGCAACTGAAGTGAGTATCTTAGCAGGCCAGCCCCTATGGTTTTCTGCTAAAGATTTGGGGGTTTGTGAATGAGAGCTAAAGTCAAGCTAGTCAGCCCCTCACTTGCTGTGTGATTGAAGATAAGTTACTTCAGCTCTCTGTGACTCAGATCATCTGACTCAAAATTACAATGAGTAGGAACAGTGTTTAATTCAGAAATTTCTGGTGATAACGCAAAAAGATACGTGAAGTCCTTCCCACAATATTGTACAGTGTACAGTGTAGCAAGTATTTGACAAATTCTGGAAATTTGTGTATGCCACACTGAGAAATTAAGCTTTTTATTGATCAAGAATGGCTTCCATCAAAAGTCTCACTTGAAATGGATTGGGAAATAATGAGGACAGAGGTAATGGACCAAGAATTACATATTATTCAACTAATTATAAAGTATTTTGAAGAACTTTTTGCCATGAGTTTGAGAAGCCTATTAGGCAAATATGGACAAAACTCTGCATCAGAAACCAAGAGAAGCTGAAGCATCATAGCCTGTCCTTTGTCTTTGGGAAGCTGACAGCATCGGTGCGGGAAGAAGGACAATTGCACAACAAACTAGCGAAATGCCCACATCGCAGAGGAAATTAGCAAGTCTATTAACAGGTATTACTGGGCAAAAGGAAATATGGAAACATGCCCTGGATGCTAAGCACAGGATCCTGATGATAGAGAAATCTGGAATGAATGGAGTGGAATGGGAGAGAGATGTCAAGGAAATCTCACAGGATGTCCATGTTGGAGCCAGAAGAGTTACCCAGATGGGTAAAGAAAAGACCAAAGGGCATTTGAGGGGTGTCTGGAGACATGGAGCCATGTTTATTACGGAAGTGGGTTGGTTGAGATCAATTAAGTAAGTTCATTTGACTTGTTAAGTCTATCCTCACATAGTTTCTGCTTTTGTAAACAAAACAAACACTGTGGTCAGCAAAAGGGTAACATTTAAAGTTCTGAGTTGGTCAGGATGGTAGACAGAAATGGCAGCTTTCCCAAACTGGCCACATCCTAATCTCCAGGATTTGTGACTATGTTACATTACACGGCCAGAGGGGGATTAAGTTGCAGGAAAAATTAAGACTGCTAATTAGCTGATTTTAAAATTAGGAGATTATCCTGGTTTATGTGTTACATTCAGTGTAGTCATCAGAGAAGAGAGATGCAGAAAAGTCAGTGTCCAATTGATAAGATTTGAGAGAGAAATCATCTAATGCTGGCTTTGAAAATAGGAGAGAGTGACGAGCCAAGGGATGTAGGCAGCTTCTGGAAGCTGGAAAGAGCAGGAAACACATTTTCCCCTAGAGTCTCCAGAAAGGAGTCAAGCCCTGCCAACACCTTGATTTCAGCCCAGTGATACCTGTGTCCAATTTCGGGCTTCCAGAACTGTCAAATAATACATTTACATTGTTTGAAGCCACTAACTTTGCAGCAATTTGTTACAGCAATAATAGGAAACGAACACATTCAGCCTTTCTGCTTCTAGGAGGGTGAAGGCAGGAAGCCCACATCATGTATATACATTTGTAGCAAAACAGACTTGCAAATGCTAACTACTGTGTCTAAAATAGATAAACAACAAGTTTCTTTTGTATAGCACAGGGAACTATATTCAATATCTTGTAGTAACCTATAATGAAAAAGAATATAAAAACAAATACATGTATGTATATGTAAGACTGAAACATTATGCTGTACACCAGAAACTACACAACATTGTAAACTGACTCTACTTCAGTTAAAAAAAGCAAAGATCATAAAACACAATACCTGTTTTAGAGTCAAACTGTTATGTCTCAGACATCTGAATAGCATGAAAAATACAATAAATACTTATGGAATTAAAGAACTAATGAAAGAATAAACACCAAAAAAAAAAAAAGGCAGAATTAGCATAGAGATGATCCATTTTAATTGCTAAACATTAAAATAGGTTCAGCCATTTTAGAAGCATCTCAGAAGTCCCTAAGAATAGGCTTTCTAAAAGATGCACTATCAGATCCTCTCAGTATATGCTCCTAGTGATCCAAGATTTAAAGAATTAGGGCGAACAGTTTTGACCAAGTGCAACCAGAGAGGCTGGCCTTGGCAGCAGCAGAAAGGGAGACTTGCAGAAGCCGAAACAGGAGAATGTAGTAGTGATGTCTACACAGTATGCAAATTGTAAGGAATACGGAGATGACAATGGAACCAAACTGGGAGAAGAGGGCTGACAGCTTTCACCTTCACAGAGGACAATGCTCACCCCCTGCATGCAAGAAAAAGAACTGAAATTTAGGCTGGATTAAGTCTTAGTAAGGGAAATCAACTGACCTGTAGAGCCGATGAAAACCCCTACTCTAAAACTGTGCTTCTGAGGTTTACATACCAGCTCATTGACTCATAAGTCCCCTGATCTATCCTCTTGACCCTTAGGTAGGTTATTATATAAAGTAGACGTAACAAGAGGAGCTCTGTCCTATAATTATATAATTATTTTGAGAACTGTACCATGTCAGACAGTGAGCACAACATTAATGAGCTAATAAGTTGTTGCTGTTACTAGATCTAGCTAACAGACCCTCAGAGATACACTAGACAGGAGTAACTTATGGCTAAAATTCTATTTGTCTTTGTACAGTGTTTTATATATAGCACCACAGTCCGGAACAAGGCCTCTCAAAGTCTAGAAGGCATTCGGAACCCCAGAGAGCTTGCTAAAACCGATCGCTAAGCTTCACCCCCCGGATGGGGCAGGACTAAGGGTTTGAGTTTCTTAACAAGTAGCCGGATGATGCTGGTGCTACTGGGTCAGGGGTCAGACATGCAGAACACCTGGCCTGGACTACACATCTTGAATTTTTGCTATGAATTACTCTCCATTACAGCGTCCTCACATAAGCCCTTTTAGTGTAAGATCTTACAGCAGGTGATTTCACATTGCACTGGGAAACCAGACACAGGGAGGGAAAACAGAACCCATCTGACTATTCCACTCAGTGAATTCAGAGAGGAAGGAATGTGTTTTAACGCCAGGCTAAATAATTTGAGAGCCAATGCGTGACCCTCGAGCTTTCACCATCTCTGGTCAGTGCCAAGGAAGCAGTCATGGGGGCCTGGTGTTCCAGATGGTGTGTCTACCAGACGAAGGAGGGTTATGGGCCTGAGGTTTTGCAGGACCCTCCCCTCACCTAAGGGAACATGTAAAGTGAGTGAGAAATAAGCCCTCACCCACTCCTCACCAAGGAAATGATACGAATATAATCGTTCCCATCTCAGTGCGTTCTACCCCGCAGGAGTCCATGTATGGCTTTCTTTTCCCCCCACAGTTAGAATACTTTATTTGAAACTGTGTCACAGTCAATGAATGTATCCATATTAGTTTTTATAAATGTATCCACACACAGCATACGTGTTTCTTTTGAGAACCATCACCTTTGTCTTTCTCTTTGTCTTCTCTCATTCACCTTCCTTCTTTCTTCCTTGGGAACTGTGGTCTGCACCGATGAGAACAGAACAACTCTTTGGAGCAGACAGAGGAAGGAGGTGCATGTCCTTGGAGAGGCTCTGACAGAGTGTTTGCCTGGGTTCATTAGCAACTGTAGTCTGTGACGCTGGATCCCTGTAATAACTTCTTTCTCTATTATAATCTGCATGAGGATTTTCTAATCTCAGCCCCCGAATGATCTCTATCCCAGTCTCCAGATGTTCCACATACCTATCCCCCATTTAAGTCACACGGATGTACAGTATCTTGTCCAGAGTTGACTTGAAGCAAAAGATGGAGAAAACTAAGCCGAGTTAAGTCCACTTACTACACTGTCTACTTAGATATTTATAAACATAACCATTTGAAATCTATTGTATTAGTTTGTGTGACACGGTAATGCCACCACCAGAAGGTAACAGTTGGAACCTGTCTTTCTTAAAATCAAAGAAGCAGGTATTCTGTACATAGTACACACACACACACACACACACACACACACTCCCTATAGAGTTCCATGACCTTTTATTCTCATGATATGCTTTAATAAACAGAAAGCTAAAAATTCTAGTGTAAAATATTCACAATCCTTACAACAGCCTTTTTTCTTTTTCCCTCTCCACTGGTCTAATTTTTTAGGCTCTTCTTTAAAATAAAATTAAAAAACAAACAAACAGAAAAACCTTCCTTAAAGTTATTTCCCCAAAGAAGCCCCTCTCTTTCAGCAGCTGGGGGAAGGTACGGTGAGTCACAACTAATCAAAACCCCTTTGTGTGGTGTTGTTATTCATGCATTGTAAGATTTCACTTTCCCTTTTCCTTAATGCCACGTCTACTTTCTACTCTAGATTGTAATTTGCTTGAGGGCAGAGGCTGCACTTTCCCTTTGTTGAGCACAAGTATTTTGAAGGCGCCTGCGGTAATGTGACCACTCAGTGGAGTTTTGTTGATGGTAGTGATGTTTCTGAAAATGTCTGAGAAAAAAGCCGACAACTCTGGCCCGCCGTGGCCTTCCCTTGTTTAATCTAAAGTAAGCACCTTTCCTTCCTCCATAAACAATAACGCGCCAGGCAACGCACATGAAGGGAAGTGAGTCAGAAGAGCAATTCATTCTCCCAGTGCCCTTATGTGGCTCCTTCAACGCCCTAGAAGTCTGCTCGCAGATTTATTTCAGGCATACCTGGCGTGCAGTTTCTAGACTCCGTCAGCAAGCACAAGACCTGATTCCGCTCTCTCTTCCTCTATCCTCACATTCTTAATGCTTCAACTGTGCCCTTGCGACTTTTCTGTTAGTTAAGAGATGTACAACATAGGGGCGGAAATCAATCTTAATTAAGGCGAACCCTGGAATTATGATCGAAGGAAGGTACATTAGCCCAGTGCTCCCAGACCCCCATACAGTGTTGTTATTGATGTCTGGACAGATGGGGAAAGTGAAACAGGAGTCAATACTTCGATCCACTGTGGTCTCTAAGGATCTGCATTTTTAACACATCCGTAATGAGTGCTGGTGGTGTTTAATAAATACACAGCAGCCCCTAAGAGTGGCTTTGCGCGTAAAAGGCCCCAAAAGAGTCCCTGGAGCTTCTGGTTGGTGGGCCCAAGTGGGCTCAGCCTGGTGGAATTGAGGGGTCAAGAATGGTCTGTCCCAATGTCTTTAATGTCTGGGGAGCCCTTCCCCCCAAGGTGATCAGTCTACTCACATAACCCATTTGAAGAAGTTAAAAATGCAACTACTTCTCTTATGTAGAGGTGGTAGCCAGCTGTCGCCCCATCCAACACACCCTCCTCTCCTCGTCTAGGACTGTTATCACCCCCTTCGTGTTTACCTCGGAAGTTTAACTCTGCCTCAACCTCAAGTCTCCAAACTTCTGACCACTGTGAAGTGGTTTATGAATATCCTTTGACCTGAGAAGGCCATCCAGTTCTCTTCTCTGGCAAAACTCGTGCGAGGATTCGAGAAGCCTGGTTGGTCTCTGTAACATGATTGAATGGAGAAGGGGTTTAATCCGAAGGGTCACACTGAAGTGTCTACTCTTGACCCTCTTTTACTTGAGGTGCAGAGAAACCACCTTGAAGAGAGAAGATGTGTCTGAAGTGACAAAGAAAAGAGATTAAAAAAAAAAACTTCCAGTGTTTCAGTCATATAGGAAGATACATATATTCTTTTTCACCATAAGCTAGTGCAAGATTTTAAATATAGTTCCTCGTGCTACATAGTATCAACTTGTTGTTTACCTATTTTATATATTTTAGTATCTGCACATCTCAAACTCCCAATTTATTCCCTCCCACCCGCTACCGCCCCTGGTAACCATAAGTTTGTTTTCTATGTCTGTGAGACTATACTTCAATAAAAATATAGTTTAAAAAAATTTCCAGTGGTGAGAGCCTGAATCAACCCTGAGACTGACGACAACTCAGCTGAGGTAAGACTGCACCTTCTAACCCCCAATTGCATGAAATGCTCCTATACTCTGTGTCTCTGTCTCTCTCTCTCTCTCTCTATATATATATACATATATATATATACACACACACATACATATATACATTTGATTTGCTTAAGCTAGTGTTAGACAATGTCTACTTCTTGGAATTCAAAGATTTAATTAAGTCCACTGCTTCCTCTGTCAAAAGTTTGCTGATCCTTCAGCAATTTTCTGGACACCGTGCTGCTATATGGGACACAGAGATAGAAAAGACACACTTTCTGCCTCAGGTAGATCATTGGGTTGTTGGCAAGACAAAAAATAAAGCAAAAAAAAAAATTTAACACAATGTTATAAGTGAAATGAAAAGATACTGTGAAACCTGGAGGCCGCTTAAAAAAAAATGAATAGATTGACAATTTAGGTTAGAGTTTTGGAGAGGGAGGTCATCTTTGAGACAGGTTTTTAGTGGTAAAGATAAATCCTTTAGGTAAATAAGAAGGATAAGAGCATTCTTTGTAGAAGGAATAGAAGGTATAATAACAAAGAGGCCTAAGAAAGTAACACAGATTTAACAAAACAAAACAAGACATTTCATGGCTCTTGAACAAAGAAATTCAGTCAACATAGAAAGCTAAAGAAAGAGAGAAGGGTCAGATCCCATCCCATCCTAAAAAGCTTGGACTTAAGTTATAATATCATAGGTAGTTTATGGACATATGGACAAAGCTATGCTCACTGCTAAGGAAAATGCCCCCAAAGACAGTATCTAAAGAAATAACCTCGGGCCAGTGATGGATTCTAATAAATAAGAATGGACTCAGGAATCTCCAAACACCCAGCTGCTTCTCAGGACCTTATGCAGATTGCTAGATCTCCCACGGCTTGCACAATCCGGCTGCGTGTCTAGTACATGTGGATTTGGCAAGGATATGTCCTCTCCTCTTGGCTTATGGTCAACCCAAGAATGCCCATTTATCTTTGCTTTTCACTAAACCTCCATAAGTCTCTGGAAAAGGGAGGGATTCTGCAGGCAGGGAGTGATCTGCTTTGGCTTAGAGAGATTGAATCCATCTGTCCATGATGAACCCTTTCCCAGTTTCCTCATAAGCATTGATTATTCCAAGAAAATTGAGAAATCTTTCAAGATGGAGTTATTTTACAAAGAGTCATGGATCGTGGAGCACATAGAGGTAGTAATAACTTGCATCATTACTACAAAATATAATAATGACTAACTTGCTATTGATATAGTACCAGGTAGCAGGTACTGTGCTAAATACTTAATGTATAGTTTCTAATTTAATCTTTTCAAGAATCCTCTGAGATATATATTTAATTTTTACTCCAATTTACAAGACTAGACTTAGAGATATTAAGGAAGTAGATGATTTTATACACCACTAATTCTACATACTGTATGTCTAATTTTCATAATAATGCGAAATGTACTAATACATTTATTTTTATGTTACTGGTAAAAAAAAAAAACTAGACTTAAAGCACTAAGTAATAGCTACTAATTACTAAAAGCTGTTCCTTGTGCTTTGCTTTTACTAGCTCATTTAACCATCGCAAATACACAATGAAGCTGATTCTAGTGTTATCATCATAGAAGATTTACAACAGAAAACTAAAGAATCTGTCAATAATAATTAGCATTTGTGTAGGAAAATAATAGCCCTCCAAAGATAAACATATTCTAATCACCAGAACATGTTAATAAGTTAGTTTACATGGCAAAGGAGAATTCTGGTTGTAGACGGAATTAAAGTTGCTGATCAGATCACCCTCAACTGGCTAGATTGCCTGGGGTTATCTGGGTGGTTACAACGTAATCACAAGGGTTTGTAAAATGGAAGAAGGAACCAAAAAAACAGAACTAGAGAGAGGTCAACTTGAGAAGGACTTAATCTTACACTGGAGCATTTTTAAGATGGAGGAAGGGTCTATAAGCCAAGAAAAGTAGGTGGTCTCTAGAAGCTGGAAAAAGCAAGGAAATAAATTCTCTCCTAGGGCCTCCAGAAAGGAAAGCACCCCATCAAAAACTTGATTTTATTCAGTAAGATCCATATCAGACTTCTGCTCTATGGAAATGTAAGACATGTTTTAGGCCACTAAATTTGTGATAATTTGTCACAGCTGCCAAAGAAAACCAATGTAGCACTTTAAAACCATTTTGCCACTTAATCCTCACATCAGCCTCACCAAGTTGACATTATTATTTCTCTTTTACAAATAGGATAATTGAAACTTTAATTCCTCAATTAATGTTTCCAGAGGTATTTACCTAGTAAACAGAAACCTGTTCTCCCTGAGCTTAAAACTTCTTCTGGGCACAAATTGTATTTTGTGTGACCCAACAGTTCTATCACGTTTCTGTGGGACCTCTGGTTGACTTATACTTGAGTGTTTCAATGCAATAGTTTTCTAAATTCCTTAAAACTGTACTCCCAACCATTTCTCAAATCAAACGGTAGACCTGTTGCTGTTCCTCAGAGATATGCTAAGAGTACAAGGAATTTAAAGATAAATGCCTATTATATTACATATTATCCTTTCCCCCAAACTTCAAAATTTCAGTGAAAAGTGTGGCATGCTCCAACACTGTCTAGAAGAAGTATAGGGTTAGCAGAAATTCCTCCACAAGCCCACTTTGCTCTAATGCCCCAAATTTTCTCCTAGCGGCCAAGTGAATTTTCAGTCCTTTCTAAGTACTCCACCTGTAAACTACCTAAACAGCTGTGGGAGTCTACCATAATAGTGTTTCATTTTGTGTACTGCAGAGTAATTGTTCAGGTAATAAAAGACCTAGGGAAATAAACTACTAACTTTTCTAGTGTTCACTACTTACAAATTTCTTTTAAAGATCCTAAGGTATCTTTAGAGTGCATTATTTTCCTCAAATAACACTGTACTTATGATCCTTGTAGGACTGAAGAAGGAAATAAAAATGCCTCTATTTACATGACATAACTATTCTTGACTAGGAAAAGGCAAAAATCCTTGTTCTCTCTACTATCAACCCACCCAACATCCATCCATCCATCTACGCAATGCATATTTTCAAAACTAACATATGCAAGACATTTTATTTTAACTTTGGAAATACAAGGTACAAAATATAAAGTGTGTGACCTTAAGGGGTTTATAAACTATTGGACTGGGTAAATTAACAATTGTAACAGTGTGGTAAATGATGATTAGAAAAATGTAAGTTTTGTTTAATAGGTTAGTTGTTACATGTACAAATCAATAAAGCACCCAAAGTAAAGAAATAAAGTGTCCCTTGAGTGTGAAATCACAATAGCAATCTCTATATGATCAGTAAGGAAATAGTCACTTTATAGGAGGAGAGAAATAACTCTTTGGCTGGAATAAGAATAAAATTAATTACCATAAAATTGTCTGGTTTAGGTTTTGAATATATCACAGTCAGTATACTCCATTCTGTTTCTGCCACTGAGTACAGGTATAAAACTTAAACAATATGCATGGATCAGACATCTGGGGTCTCTGATAAGTAAAAAACAGCAGGCAAATTTGGAGTAGGAGGCCAGAGTTCAAACACCCTGAACTAGTGTTGAGGTTAGATTTTTTTTTTCTGTCCAGTATCTCCTGGCCTAAACTTAATTTACCAGAACCAGGTACTGGGGAACAGAAAGATAAAGCTCTCTAGTTTTCTCTGTTCTTCTTTGCCCCAGGATCCAAGCAATCCCACAGTGGCGGGAGCATCCAGTAGTAACAGGAGGTTGCAAGAGTCAAACATCTAAAGATGAGGAATCTTCCTCCCCAGTTGGTAGACCTGTGCCTCCAAGAGAGTGAGGCCAGTTGCTGTTACATTACTTCTCTCTGGCTTCTCATTGGTTGGCCTTCACTGTGGGCATAGGTGCAGAAATGTATGGCAGAGTGGAATAACCAGCCCCAGATTTCTAAACGGAGGACAGGAAAGAGGAGACCCAGGCAACTGGAAAGCAATGGAAAGGTTACAGAGAGGGAAACACTTGGAAAAGCAGCCTCATAAAGTTGCTTATGAAATCCCAAGTGTACACCCAAGAAACACAAACAAGGATTTGTATTATTCAGCAAAGAAAAGGCTATGAGAGCCAAATTAACAGACAGACCAATCCCCATGATCCAACTGATCATGGGATAATGTGCACACCAGATAAATCCGAATGTTACTGAAAGGACTTTGAAAAATGAACTGATACTGGAATTATAGCCCACAGAAAGCAGTATGGAACTTGGAACCTGTACTTAACTAGAGTGACTTAACAAAAAAAATAAGTATTCTGCATAATATTTACACAAAACCCAGAGTCTTATGACATAATATTCATAATTTGCAGGATATATTTCAACATTATTCAGCATATAAAAAATCAGACCAATCTAAATTCACATTTAGAAAAATCAACTGATGCCAAATAGGAGATAACAGATGTCACAATGACTTAAACTAGCTATTACAAAAATGCTCAGCAAGTAATTGGGGCCACTGCTGAATCCAACAGAGAAATAAAACTTCTCAGAAAAGAAATAAAAGATATGAATAAGAACTAAATGGATATTTTAGAACTGAAAGATTCAATAACAAAGATGGGCTGAATGGGCTTCATAGCAGAAGAGAGATGACAGAGAAGTCAGCGAACTTGAAGATAGATGGACAGAAACTACACAATTTGAAGAATAGAAAGAAGAATTCTGGAAAAATGAAGAGGTCCTTAGTAACTTGTAGGATAATAATGGAAGGTCCAATATTTGTGCAATTGGAGTCTGAGAAGGAGAGAAATGTATGACGGGACACATATTTGGATGATGATGATGATGATGATGATATTATTATTATTATTATTATTATTATTATTATTATTATTATTATTATTATTATTATTATTATTATTACAACAACAACTACCCTACATATTCATGAAGCTCAGCAAATGCCAAACAGGATAAACCTAAGGAAATTCACGCCCAGCTATACCAAAATAAAACTGCTAAAACCCTAAAGCAAACAACAAAATTTGAGGGAAAAATTAAGTAAAACTTGTGAATTTCCCAGCAGGAAACAAGAATGTAAATGAAAACTGAAGATTTCTCATCAGAAACTATGGAGGTCCAAAGAAAGTGGCAGAGTAGTTTTAAAGTGATGGAAGAAAAGTCTTTCATCCTCAAACGCTATACCCAGTGACAGCATACTTAAGGAATAAAAGTGAAATAAATACATTCTCAAAAAAAAAAATTAATAGCATACCCAGCAGCAGCCTATTCTAAAAGCATTACTCCAAAGAATTTTATCAGACCGAAGGGAAACTGGACAAGAAGGAAATGCCAAACAACTGGAATGAAGAAGAGCGACAGAGACTATCAACATCTGAATAGATGTGACAGATTAGTCTGTTGCTCTTGATTTCTTTAAACTATGCTTCACAATTAAAAGCAAAACTGTAACATCGTTTGATGTGGCTGTCAATTATCTGTAGATATACCATATAAGGCAACTATAAGATAAAGGAGGGAGAGGAAAAGCATCTATATGGTAGTAAAATTCCTACATTCCCTTAGGAGTGCTAAAATACTGATGTTAAATAGATTGAAAAAAAAGTTAAGTATGTACATTGTAATCCCTAGAGTGACAACAAAATATAACCTATGCACACGTTTCAATTTAAAACACGATATGAAGATTAAAATGGGATATGATGAGTTTGAAATACTCATAATAAGGCAAAAAGAGGTAAACAAAAGAACAAAAAGCAGAGGGAATAAACAGAAAAAGAATAATGTGATGGTGGACCTAAATAAAGACATATTAATAATCATAAATGCAAATGCTCCAAAAACATCAATTAAAAGATATTATCAGCATGGATTACAAAATTATACATACCAATTATACATACCATATATATGATGTGTATAAGAAACTCAGTTCACAGATAATGATACAAGTAGGATAAAGTAAAAAGATGGAAAAGATATACCATATACTAATTGAAAAACAAACAAATAAACAGGGGTGATTATATTAATATCAGGCAAAGTTGATGTCAGAGCAAAGAAAATTATCAGGGACAATGGCAGACAGAAAGGGTCAATTAATTAGGAAGTTGTAACAATGTTAAATAAAAGTGTTAAAGTACATGAAGCAAAAAGTGACAAAACTGCAAGAAGGCAGAAAACCAGCAATGTACAGAAATGAGCAGGACCATCAACTGGAAGGAGCCAGGTGACATTTAAAGCCCCACTAAACAAGAACAAAAGACACGTTATTTTCAAGTGCTCACAGAATATTCACCAAGACAGACCATATCTTGGGTACAAAAAGTAAACATTTAAAATGACTATTTTAAAAATTGAAATCATAATTCATATGCACTATGGAATTAAACTCGAAACCAGTATTAACCAGAAAAGGTCCCAACATCTGGAAGTTAACCCACTCTGAATAATCTGTGGGCCAAAGAGAAAGACGTAAGGGAAATTAGAAAGTTTGAACTGAATGAAAATGAAAATTCAACAAATCAAAACTTGTGCGATGTAGCTAAAGTAGTGATAGGAGGGAAATTTATAGCATTAAAAAAGAAAAAAAAGGTCTCAAATCAATCTAATTTAAGCTTCTACCTTAAAAATGGCAAGAGTAAAGCAAGCTGAAAGCAAGGAGGATGGTAATAGTAAAGATGAGAGCATAAATCAATGAAGTTGAAAAGAGAAAAGCAAAAGAAAGCTTATTAAACACATCTCAGTCTTTAATAAGATTAATAAAAGAGGAACTTCTGACAGAACTGATAAAGAGAGAAGACGTAAATTACCAGTATAAGGAATGATAGACAGCATATCACTACAGACCCAGAGAAACTAAAAGGATAATAAACGTTAATGCAAACAACTATATGAGCAAAAATTTAACAACTAAGATTAAATAAGCCAATTTCTTGAAAACCAGAAACTACCAACATTCACTCAAGAAGAAATAGAAAATAAGATTCTGATTCTGATTAAAAAATTGAATCTGAAGTTAAAGACCTGAAAGGAAATCTCCAGGCACTGGGGTTTTATACCAAACATTTAAAGAATAAATAGTACCAATTCTGCACAATCTTTTCCAGATAATGGAAGAAGGAAAGGATTGTGGGATAATATGATGGGTTGTTGATCTTTAGGGCTGCACTGAAACAAGGATTTGTGTAGTAGCACAAACAGATCTTCACTGTAGTCAATCGCACTCCTGGGCATATATCCAGAGGGAACCTTAATTCAAAAAGATGCATGCATCCCAAAGTTCATAGCAGCACTATTTATAATAGCCAAGACATGGAAGCAACCTAAATGTCCATTGACACATAACCAGATACAGAAGCTGTGGTATATTTATACAATGAAATACTACTCAGCCATAAAAAATAATAAAATAATGCCATTTGCAGCAACATGGATGGACCTGGAGCTCATCATTCTAAGTGAAGTAAGCCAAAAAGAGAAAGAAAAAAATATATATCACTTATATGTGGAATCTAAAAAAAGACAAATGAATTCATTTATGAAACAGAAACAGACTCACAGACATAGAAAACAAACATGGTTACCAGCAGGGAAAGTGGGTGGAAAGGGATAAATTGGGAGTCTGAGATTTGCAGATACTAATATATATATATATAAAGTAGATAAACAAGTTTATACTACATAGCACAGGGAACTATATTCAATATTTTGTAGTAACTTATGGTGAAAAAGAATATGAAAACAAATATATGTATGTTCGTATATGACTGAAGCATTATGCTGTACACCAGAAATTGACATGGCATTGTACACTGACTATACATATATATAATACAAAAATTATGAAAATTGAGTGAAAGGATTTAAATTATGATTGAAATTGACTAGCCCTACTCTTACCAAAATTGGCAGGAAAAAAATGTGTTTCTCCAAATTATAGATGAAAACAATATGTTTGCTTTTCTATTTTCTAGAATGTTAGAGGGGTTGTCACTCTAGTTTGCCTATTTAACTGTCACATTCTATCTTCATTCTTGCTAAAGAAAGCTGATGTTTTCTTGGTGTGTTGGACCTAATTTTGTCTTATTCATGGAGATCTCACTGCCTTTTCAGTGGATTAGTTTAGACATGAGCATGACACAAGAATTGTAATGAGACGTGAGAGGATGTCAGCTGGGAGACTTAAAGGAAAGTTGTTATTTTTCCCCCCTCTTAAAAATGGAGAACAAGACAAGAACGTTCCTCATTCCCTTCATGTAGATATTGACATCCACACACGATGCCTTGAAAAGCGGCAACAATCACTGGATTATGCACAGTGACAGCCTAGGAGTGTAAATCCACATAATAAAGATGACAAGTGGAAGAGTGGAGAAAGTTTGAAAAAGTTATCGAGCTATGTACTTAATCAATTCTGGAAACTTTCTATGACCTTTGTGGTTTGTGAAATATAAGTGCCCTTGTGGTTGAGTAAATAGTAGTTGGATTTTTCATATTAGTGGGAGAAGAAAATGTCTCAGATGATATGGGCACACTTTTTCTATAATAATTTCTCAATAAATTTCTAGATTTTAGATTAAGAAAGGGAAAGGTCTAACATCCTAACATATTTATTTAGGTACAAATATCTATAAATCTTGTAAGACATGGATGAGGAAGTGGAAAGGAATAGGAAAAGAAAAAAAAAGAAAAATATACTATATGATCTCGTATTCTATCAAAAATATTGACGGTGTTTGTAAATAAAGGACTTTGATCTGGCAACTGGGGGACGTGGACTCTTGTCTCCACTTTGTCCTTTACTAACTGCGTGATCATTGGTAAGGGATGTAATTTTTCTGCCTCAATTAAGGTTTTGCTAAATAAGGGGATGGACTATGTGTTTTCTAAGTCTTTTCCTGTTTATGAGCAAACGATTTTGTTTCTATTTTAATCTGCAATACTAAATGATGGATGAAATACCTTAATATTGTGGCTCTTCTAAACTTTCTTTAATGGGTTTGGAGGGGGAAAATAATAGTGCGATAAAAATATTTTAAATAAAATAGATAAAAACTAAAAGGCCACATTTAGTTTCAATGGCTGATTTCTTAATGGTTTTAAATAACGGGGATATACAAGATATATATTAAAATGAAATGAAATCAAAATAAAATGAGGACTGAGAATTGAGTTTTGCAGAACAACAGCAGTATGACTCTGAAATTCCCTTTCAGTCTCACAAAACAATCAAAATAAAAATAGGAAGAACAGTAAAACCACACAGGATAAACATTTTCAGTATCACTAGGAGACAGAGAGGGGGCAACCTTCAAATTCCTGGAAGCAGAAGAAAAAAAAAAACACCTTTCTACCGCCCCCACCTGTGGTCCCCATCACAAGACCGTAGGCAGGATACGCAGAAGAAAATAACAGAAAGTAACCGAGTTCATAGGAAGCACAGTTAAAAACCACTTTCAGAAATAAGAAGCAAAACAATAAATGTAAAGAGGCAGGACATCAAAAATATTCTTGAACGAGGTACCACACTTGCAAAACAAAAATAAAAGAAAGCAGACTGCATCCACACAAAACTACTGTAAAATGCTAGACATGCAAATACAAAACCTGCTGAAGAAGACTTCCTCCCAGATATGAAGAAAATTTAAACGCAACACCCCAAATTAAATGACCTCATATGAACATTTTAGAAGTATAAAAACACTTGGCTTCAGAAATGCAAAAAACAAAAACAAAACAAAAACAAAAACAAAACCTGAAAGGGGAAATGGAAAAACAATAAAATGGGAAGAATTAAAATTCGGGTTGCTTGAACTAATGGCATACATGGAAGAAAAAGACAAAATTTCACTGGAAATAAAGACTATATTGGAAGGTAAACAAGAAAGACGAGAATTAAATAACAAGACATTGAAGAAAATCACAAACACCAAGAGAATGAAAATGATTTCAGAAAAGAAGCAAAAAGGGATTGAAGAGAAATTGATTGAAATGGAAAACATGTAAAAAAGCCAGACATTTATGTTATTGATGTCCCTGAGAAAGAAGATAAAAAACATAAAAATGAACTAATATTTAAAATTACAACTCAAGAAGAAAATCTTGAAATTAAATCTTAATCTACACATTGAAAGTGCTCATGAGTAGAAGGGAAAATCGATCCAGAATAATCAATTCTGAGACATATCCTAGTAAAAGTACTAAACTTAAAGATAAAGAAAAATCCCCAGAGGCTCAAGGCTAAAATAAGTTTGCAATCACTTATTTTTGAGAATTAGTTTCACAACATATTTTTCAAATACACACAAAGAAAGGCAAGAATGGAACTTTTTCATAAATGGTGTTGAAGCCACTGAACAGTCATTTGGTAAAAGACAGAGTTGGATCCACTGTCACACCACAGAAGTTTAATTTCTAAATATGTGAACCATCTAAGTGTAAAATGGAATCTCACAAGGGCTAGAAAAAGATGGATAATTCCTCTAGAGCTTCAATGTAGGATAAGACTTTCTAACTGTAACTAAGAATCCATATGAAATAAAAGAAAATATCAATACAGTTTACTTACTTAATTAAAAAGAAACACGGTAAAAATAAAACACTATCCAAAGACAAGTAAATATATTTGTAACATTTATCACAGATTAAGGGTTAATAGTCATGTTTATAAAAACTTTTAAAATTTGAGGCTAATAGGTCCAAGAACCCTATATTGGAATGAACAAAATATATGAACACACTATTCACAAAAAGAGATGTAAAAATGGCCATTAGACCTATGAACAAATATTCAATATCATTTAGAATAAGATAAATGCAAATTCAGGGACTCCGAGGAACCATTTCTCTTGCATCAGATTGGCAAAAATTTAAAACATTGACAATAACCTCTGTTGGCAGGACTGGGGGGAAATAGGCCCTTTCATACATCGGTGATGGAAATGTAAATGGCCTGACTTCTGTAGGAGGAATTTGGCAATATCCAGCAAAATACCACAACCACAACTACTCTTCAATCCAGTAATTCTACTTCCAGCAATTTATCCTGAAGATTCACTTCCAAATATATAAATATGTACAAACAGGAGTTATTCACTGCAGTATTTGTGATTACAAAATACTGTTGAGTACTCAGATTTTCAAGTATAAGAGATTGGTTTAATAAACTAAGGTATTTGTAATAAATCATGGAGTACTTCGCAGCTATAACCACGAATGAAAAGTATTTCCATGAATCATATGGAGTAACTTCCAGAAGATAATTTAAGTGGGAAAAAGTACAAGAAGCATGTAGTATGTTACATTTTGTGTAAGAAAGAGAGAAAAGTTTTATATATGTATATATATATATATTCATATTTATATATTTACTTTTCATTAGAAAAAAATGTATTTACTTTTCATTATAAAATGCAGCAAAGAAAGCAAGCCAAAAAAGACACGGTCGTTGGTTATCTACAAGAGGTAGGGCATGTGGTGCAAGCGGCAGGGCAGGCATAATATTTCTGTGACAGAAAGTATTATGTATCTTTTGGAAGTTACATTAATAGTCTATACTTTAAAAATTAAACTTTATTGTTTGCTTCCAATAAGAATGGGGAGGGTGAACTGTTTTAAAACTAGGAGAAAATCAAAAGAATCTAATTTTATGGCAGATAAAATATAATCACACAGAGAGAAAGGATGGAAGGAAGGAAAGAAGGAAAGAAGGACGGAGGGAGGGAGGGAGGGAGGGAGAAGTCCTAATTCCAATAACTAAGGACCACAGTATTAATCTACATACTTTCTGTATGAGGAGCCCAGGTGGAAGTCTAAACTTATTTTTTTTTTTAGTAGCTTTGCTTATTGTAGTGGTTTGCACATAAAAATTCCAAAACAATTTTAGAATCCTGAATTACATCTACTAGTTTAGATGTATTATATGATTGAGCAAAAGAGTAAATGTGTTGAGGCTGTAGGAAGCCAGGATTCTATAGGGAGACTGGAAAGACATATAAGAAATAGGGTAAAGGAAGAAAGCGCCCTGTGAGACTGGTTTGGGATTAAAGGTATAGCTGTGAATACGTAATTTCTAACATATGTATGTATGTGTCAATTAATGTTGACATGCACATGTATATGTAGGTATGCATGTGTATAAGTAGAAATATTCGTATGTGTAAGCATATATGTATATGCACGCATGTATTTCCTTGCCCTGACTGCTAAAAGGGCTAAGAAGCCAAGATGCCTCAGTAGCAATGAACACATCTTGTCCCCGAAACTTGATCACTACCCTCAGACCCCACCACAGGGAACCAGAGCTGCTAAGAGAAACGGCTGATTCCAAAGGCAGTGCCGGGTAGGGACAAAATGAACCTGGAACATCATGTTCTGCCAGAAAGCAAGGATGTGCTTAAAAAATGATGAGGTCGTATCACAAGAACTCAGGAGCTAGACTGAAGGGGTTCCCCATGGCCAAAATCAGATACTGTTAGCACCAAAGTGATGGTATAGTAATGGACTGTAAGCCAACAAGACATAAGAAATCCTGAGTCCCTAATACCTAATAATAAATAGATCGATAAATGAGAGAGTAGGAAGAGAACTTCCTTACAGTAAAATGCTGAAGGATGACTGGTAAATGCGGAAAGAAGGACGAAGTTGGGAAAACATCATTTTGCAACAATCATGGTAAAGCTTGAATCAGGCAACATTATGGATGCTGAGTCTGGGGGAAAATTTTGAAGGAGAACAGGAAAAATTCATAAATTTCCATTAACGTTTCTCTTCACAGACTGTTTATTAGTTGGTGGGAGAAAAAAATAATAACAGTAATCATGAAATGGAGAAATCTGATGACACTTTGAATGTGTGAGCAAAATTAAAATAACCAATGAGGGACAGATGGACGTCGCGTGCCTCCAGATGTGATGCTGAGTGATGAACGCGGTATTATTTATTTCAACCAAAAGGAAGGAATGTTGTTTTTTATTAACAAAAATCATGTGTGGCAGGATATATTTGATTTTTAAGAAATATCCATGCCATGAAAGACATAAACTTATGGAAATGTTTCAGAATAAGTAGGCTAAAGAGAGATGATAGTGACATGGACTCACTCACTCTAGTCTAGATCCTGTACTTGGGCAGTGGCAGGGGATGGAGATGGGGGAGGTACAGACATGATCTGTTGATAAATTTGGAGTATGAATGTCAGATTAGATAAAATTATGATTTTATATAAATGTATGAAGAGGATAACTACGCTGTGGTAATACAAGAAAACATTTCTTTTCTTAGGAAATATGCAATGAAGTATTTAGGATTAATGGGCCATTGATGATATATGTATATATGTAACATAACCTCTAATGCGTCGGAGAAAAAATTACAGGATGGATGCATGTGTGTGTCTGTGTGTGGTGGGGAATAGGGACAGTGGGTGAAGGATGAGACAGAGAGACAGGAGGCAAACGGGATAAAAAGTTAGCAGTCAGAGAACATAAGCAAAGGATTTATGGTATGCTTTGCACTATTGTTACCGTTAGAACTTTTGTAAGTTTGAAATTATTTCCAAATTAAAAAAAAAAGCATCAACCATTTGGCAACACAGAAGTTTACAGATGACCTGGTCACGGTAATTTATGAAGGTGTGGCAGGATGAAAACCAGATTGAGGTAGGCTTTAAAACTTTGAGTAAAAAAGTATTTTTCAAGAAGTTTTACTGCCAGTAGAGCATAGAAGAGGATTTTTCAGTTGGTGGGAGGGGGTAGAGATAAGAAAAGTTTTCATCAAAAGTGGGACTAAAAGCAGCCTGTTATGAATAGATTATTCTTTGGAGAATTAAAAGTAATAATGTAAGAAAGTGAAAGCTAGTGAGCAACGTCCCTGAACAGGCATGGAAGGCTAGAATCTACTGTGCACATGGGGAATGGTGATTAGAAACGATATCTATGTCTCAGGGATGGTACAAGGAGGGAAGGAGAAGTAAACAGTGTGGGTGCTGCTTAGGCGGTTGATGTGTTGATGGAAGCCTGTGACAGACTATCGAGGCGTGGGCCAGGGCACAACATGGTGGCACCAAAGCTCCAGGCAGAAGCCTAGGAAGGAGACTGTAGATGATGGGGTTCTGCGTGTTACTCAGCAGGGTGAGAACGTGGCCCTGCAGGTGGCTGGAACACGGTATGGGATGAGGCAAGAGCGGTCAGCAAAGGACAGATAACAGATGTTCTTCTGTGCGAGGTTAAGGAGTTTGATCATCATCTTCAAGTTGGTGGTTGACCATCTGAAATAGTGAAGTAGACAATGTGATCGATTGGCTTTTGAGAGACCACTCTGGCTGCTGCTTTGAGCGGCGTAACGAAAACAGCTACAAATGACGTGCTGGCTGCCAAGCAATGTAGAAAGCTCCTGATATATGGTATCATCGATCCTTACAACAGCCCTGTGAACTACATGCTGTTACCACCCACATTGGATGGAAAAGTTAGTAAATGAACAAGTAATTTACTGAAGGCCTGTAATACCCTACACAATACTTTAGGTACTAGGCATGGAGTAGTGGACAAGACAGAGTGACTTCCTGCCTTCAAGATAAAAAAAAAAATGTATGAGTAATAAGCAAGTATATTTCTGGAGCTTCTCCTTGCTATGAGCAACATGCAACAGGGATAGTTCTAGAGTATAAATGAGATGAAGTGGAAGCTCTTTGAGTCTGGGTCATTAAAGTAGGTATTGCTGAGTTGACATTTAAATTACAGTCTAACTGATTTCAACATTCATTCAACAAATATTTGTTGAGGACCTACTGTATGCTAGGTGTCCTTGTAGGTGCTAGAGAGATAGCAGAAAACAAAACATAAAAAATCCTGTTCTATCAAGTTTTATGTTCTTTTAGGGGAATAGAGCAAAAAGAAAATCAAGTGTATATAAAAGGGAAAATATTCTAAACAGGGAAGAAACTAAGGCTCAGGGAGATGAATGAAAGACTGAAGATGTGACAGTTAAAAGGTCGAATCTTCAAGGTATGGATGGGGTTAAAGAATAGATTTAGGGCAAGTAATTAATAAGGAAGCTAAGGGAACGTAAAAATAGGAGGCTCGGTCAGAAAAAAAGAATGTTTGGATATCAGATTTCAATGGTAAATCAGACAAGATCTAGGGAACAGTTATGGATATGAAACTGGATAGAGGTGAAAATTAACAGAGATGAACATGGAAAAGAACTGAGACATCACAATGTTTGGCTGTTCAAAATCATGGGGTACAAAAAAGGTGTGAGCTGGGTTAGGATGGAGAGTAAGACCAATTGCAAAAGGCTTCAACCAATGAAGAGAAATGTCCATGACAGTGATGGAGAGACAGCAGATGATGGCAATAATTCTTAAAGGAGTGGGGATGTTCCAGAAGGTTAGAAGAGCAGACAAGTCATGTCTTGGAAGTCACATTAAAGAGTGATGTCCTTAATGCCAGCCAGGTTTCAGACCAGTCATGGGTGTGGTGACCATTTAACTTAATATACAAGTAGGGATGCTTTCCTGAGTGCAAGGAAGAATTACTAGTAGTAGGCTGAGATCCCAGGCATAAACCGGAACTATCCTGGGCAGCTCTGGGTATCTGTTCACCCTAATCACAGAGTGGAGGAGCGTTTAGTCAAAATGTTGAGGAATTGAAGATTTGTGTACCTATGAACATTTATGAATTAATAAATAGGAAATATGTACATTTTATTATAGATATTTTGTAAATATCTGTCAATGAAAGAAAAAAAAAACTTTGTCCAAGTTAGCATCTTGCAAAAGAGTCACAGACATGTAGAGCCTCTGTGAGGAAGACATGCAGATATATACAATGTAGAGTCATAATTGAAAAAAAAAACTTTTAACTGCCAATACACTATAAGCAAAATAGCATGTTTCGAACTATGCTTGTATTACATGACTTAAGATAAGAACGTGAAACTAAGGAAATGTGAACTTTTAAGACATCACATGAGCATGTAATACAGCAAAATACAAGTCTGTGAGTTACAAGATACAAGTTACCTATGAGTTTTAAAAATATTTTTTGTTGGACACAGAACACTGGGTCTAGACATATCCATCAAGGTTGACAGGATATTAATCACTTTATGTAACATTTATTTTTAATAGCAGTAATAAGGAAAGTGGCCATACTTGTACTTTTTGCTTAATTCTCTTAAACTCCATCTTTAAAAGAAAAGACAGAAATTTGAGGTGAGGCTGTAGACTCTCTCCAAACGTCTTGGTCTTGCTGATGTATCCGGCAACCAGGATTAATGAGAAAATGTTTGCAGCCACCAGAAACTACATGCTATTCCGTGATATGTTAAGCTTCACATCCCATTTGAGGCCATTTAAATGGTAACAGAGTGAAGCTGAGTCGATAGGCTGTTAAAAATTCTTCATTAACTCTTCTCTCTTTAGGAATGGCTTCTTTCATTGGCTATTTCAGAGCTTATTTCTTCAGTGCATTAGATTTTCTATCACACCACTTAGGCTGGGAGTTGATTGGGAACAAAAGAAAAAAAGAAATACAACCCCCAAGGAGAAAAGGAGAAAGGACTGTAATCTATCTTCCTCAGGCACCATTTCTGGAGGAAGGTCCAAGGTTTTCATTTGTTTCCTCTCTCCCTTCTTCTTTAAAACTTCGGCAGTACCCCTCACAGATCCACCATCTGCCTAGCTCTATTCTCCCTTTCTTTTGTAATTTAGCATATATATATATATATATATTTTTATATATATATATATATTTATATTTATTTATATATTTATACAGTATGTATTTTTCTTATTATGATTATTGCTTATTGTCTGTTTTTTTTTTCCCCCACTAGGATTTCAGTTTCTTGAGAGTAAGAGTCATTGTTTTGTTTATCAATGTACCAAAGTGTCTAGGACAGTTCCTTATGGAAGTCCAAACAGATATGTGTTGAATGAATACATTTTCCTTAAAATCACATCACTGCATTTGTGGCCTGTCAGGAGATCCACATCATCAACAAACTGATAGATCAGTAAACATTAGAAGAACGGCTAGAATCAGATGAATCAAAGGCTTTATGGGGATATAACCTACCTTTTTCTTAAATGGATGTATAAAAATACTAGGTGTTACAGGTTTTCCCTACATGTGGGCGAATGGGAGAAGGCAAAATCCTATTTCAACAGCTAGGACCACGAAAATGGTTTTTTAAAAAAACAATTTAAAATCCTGCCACCCAGTTAACAATGCCAAGCAAAATTCTAACAATAAAACACCAATGTTAACTAAATAATACGGATTATGTTTAATAATTCTTTGGAATTGTATCCACATCGACAAGCATTTGTTGTGTACCTAATATAAACTCGGAACTGAGCTAATACTGAGCAAACAATGTGGTTATTATTGGTTTTTATCCCCAAAGAACTTACATTTCCAGGCAGACATCATGACTTCCTAAACAATGAATACTGCATAATGAAGAAAGGGGAATGACTGAGGTTTTCAACTGACTGGACACAGCTAATGAGGACACTGTTAGTTTAATAATAATGATAATAATAACATAGGTTAGAAGATCGAGTTTGAGGATAAAAACAGTGTGATAGGTTGAGGTGGGGTAAGGCTAAAATGCATCTAAGGGAGAGGATTCTAGTAGATCAAAATACAATGTGATACCTAGACACACACTAGAAGAGTGGACAGTTCGGACCGTACCTGTGAATAAGACCCCTCTAAGAGAATGCATAAAGGAGAAAGATACAAGGATTGGAGGAGATGTTTATGAAAGAGAAGATCTAATCATAAAGGTAAGATTATAATCAGCTTTAATAGAAAAAGGAGTAATTAAGTGTCAGGCTACGGGATGAAATAAAATAAGAATTAAAGATAGCATGTTATATGTGGAATTAAAAAAAGGCAAATGAACTTATTTACTAGACAGAAAGAGACTTACAGGCATAGAAAACAAACTTATGGTTATCAGGGGGAAGGGGTTGGAAAGGGATAAATTGGGAGTTTGAGATTTGCAGGTACTAATATATATAAAATAGATAAACAACAAGTTCATACTGTACAGCACAGGGAACTATATTCAATATCTTGTAGTAACTTATGGTGAAAATATAAAAATGAATATATATATGTTCATGTATGACTGAAGCATTATTTTTGCGCTACGCCAGAAATTGACACATTATAAACTGACTATATTTCAATAAAAATATATATATACAAAATAAAAATGAAAAAAATTAAGAACAGAAAGATCCATGCCCCCAATGTTCATAGCAGCACTATTTACAATTGCCAAGATATGGAAATAACTGGTGTCCGTTGACAGATGAATGCATAAAGAAGTGCATACACACACACACACTATGTGCACACATGGTGGAATACTATTCAGCCATAAAAAAGACATCTTACCATTTGCAATAACTTGGATGGATCTTGAGGGCACTATGCTAAGTAAAATAAGTTAGAGAAAGACAAATACCATATAATCTCATTTACATTTGGAATCTAAACAAACAAATAAAGAAACAAAGAAAAAAACAAGCTCATAGATACAGAGAAGGGACTGGTGGTTGCCAGGGGTGAGGATGGGAGGGGGTGTGAAAAATGGCTGAAGGGAATCAAAAGGTACCAACTTTCAGGTATGAGATAACTAAGTCATGGGAATATAATGTACAGCATGGTGACTATAGTTAATAATACTCTATTACATATTTGAAAGTTGCTAAGAGAGTAGATTTTAAAAGTTCTCATTGCAAGAAAAAAATTCTGTAACTGTATGGTGACAGATATAAACTAGATGTATTGTGGTGATCATTTCACAATATATACAAATATTGAATCATTATGTTGTATATCAGAAACTAATATAATGTTATATGTCAATTATACTTTAAGAAACAAAAGATATATCTTTTTGGATTTTAGTGATGGACAGAAGCCTCATCATATATGTTAATGCCACTACAAAATGTATACAGAATGTGGGCCAACTATATTATAATTCAAGGGCCAATGACCTTGACTGTTCCTTAAACCAATGTCAGTAATAAATTAAATCTGTTCTGTATGGACAAAAAAAGAAAAAAAAATAGCATGTGGTGGTTAGTCATTTCCTGATGACTTTTACAGTAGCCTTTCCACTCGTGGAAATGTGAAAGGAAAATGGATGTTTTTAATGATAAATCTGATACAGGGGTTCAGTGGCCACATGGCTCCATAAAACAGACGTACCCAGTTTTCTTTACTGATAAATATCTCAGTTTACTTATGTTCTATGCGCTGGCATAATCTAAATGCTTAGGGAAATGGGTGTCTTGAAGAGTTAATGCACTTCCTTAAGCACCTGAGTGATAAACTCACTGGGGAAAACAAGATACCATATGTCTATTTGGGAAATTCATAATGCACGTAATTATTCACATTACAGTGTCACGTATGAGTGACTTCTCAATAACAAGTCTAAGATTAGGCCTCCCATAATACAGTATTATCTAAAGAAGAAAGACTAGGTAAATTAGTTATGAAGAAACCAACTTTCAAGTCCTCCTCCAAAGTTAACACAACAGAATGAAGAGCAAGGAACAATTTTAGTCAGAAGCAATCAAGGAGAATATTATAAGTAATAAAGTACACATTTTAATTGCAAGCAAAAACCACATTTTATTTTAGGAACAAAGGTAAAATTTTTTAATCATATTCCCACACCCTCCTTTTTTTTTTTTTTTCCCCCTTGCAATTTCACAGTTTGGTTTTTTTGAATGTCATGATATTTAAAGTTAATTTTCTAAATTTCCATGAACACAAGTGAAATAAAAGCAGATTATTCTGGTAATTTTTTTTTTCTTTGTCACCTTTTCAAATTGGAATTCATGTATATTAGGTGAAAGATGTTGTAGACAAAGATTGTTAGTGGGGCTCCTGGGGCCTTTTTTTCTGGTTTTGAATTCCTGGCAAACAGATTGCTGCCGTTCTGACAGTAAAAATAGCAGATGGGATTAATTAAGTGGGTGACAACTCTTCAGACCTACCTAAATTAATATTTTTCTCCAAACAATGTATTCTGATTATCATAAAACTAAGTGACGTTTATAGAAATAGATTTTGGTCCCACTGATTTTCAAAATGTATAGGGAGCTTTTATTTCTTCCCTTTATAAGAGCTGGCTTAGTCTGTTATTTGCATGTTAATCTCTCTAATCATTTTCTTGAAGGAAGCAATCATATCCAAGGAAATACATCTTGTTTGTAATGCTAGAGTTTGTCCTGACCTCAGACACTCCTTCCTCTGCAAGAATAAAAGGTGCACAAGATTAATTTATTCACAGAAATTCTTCTCAAACCCAAACCTCCAAGGAGCAATTAATTATCTTCTGTATGAAAACTGCAAATCAACACATCAATATAACATTTTCACCAGGGCTGTTTAAACTATATAGGGTCTTATGGAAAAAGGTCATTTTGTTAAAAAAAAGTACCATATTTTATCAAATCCAGTACACCACAGACTGACAGAAAAATCGTAATTTCATAGATCTTAAAGTATATATAACCATCTTCTCTCTCTCTCCATATATATATATATATATACACACACACACACACACACAAAGTTCTAAAAGGAAAATCTCTTATTTCATAGTAAATGTACATATATATAGTATACAGATATTTCATAGAATATGAGCTATACATATGTATATATTTATATTCAATGAAACTTACTATTTTCTATGAAATCATATATACTATATATATTATATATACATAGAAATTCTGTGAAATACGGGAATTTTAAGAACCATTTACAGGAGTGACATTTAAATAACGCCTTCCACAGGATTGCAAAAACTAGTATAACACTTTTGTTAGTAAGAGGCATAACTTTTAATTTGGGGCCATTTCATGTCTGACATGATTAACTCTCTTTACATTGAGAGACACTAACATGAAAAGCATTATGAATTCATTCATTTGTTGTGTAAATACTATTGAGGACTGTCTTCTTTCTCACTCAACTGCAGTGTCCTAGCTATGAAGCTGAGTGGGAAATAAATTTTCTTTCAAGCCAAGAAAAAGCTTTGTTCAGCCTGTGAGAAATGACATTTAAGTGACTGATTAGATTTCCCTCCGTGCTTTGATGGCCAAGGAGCATAGTATCATATTTGTTGCTAATTTTTATAACATTTAGAAACAATGTCTTATCTGAATTCTAATTTTTCCTTTGGTATTGAGGTCCTGTTTTACTTTAGAATGCCATTTGATAATTTTTTCTAAAGTTATATATACATACAAGTGTGTGTGTGTATATATATATATATATATATATATACACACACACACACACACACATATATATAAACACAGATTTATAATTTATTAATTTAAAATTATGATTCTTTTAATCTATAGGTATATATACATATATAGAAGTGAATGTACCTTCTATATATGTATATATACCTATAGATTTTATATATATATAAAAGAGGTTGGCAAAACAAGAACAAAAAAACAGAATTTTGGGTCCCTATACAATGCTTTTTAAGAGGAGATTCCTTACCTCTTACAAACAGTAATTTCAAAAATACGTTTTTCATTGTTTTCTTTTCTCTTTCTCTCCTTCTCTCCTTTTCTTCCTTTCTTCCTCCTTTCTCTCTCTCTCATTTTTTTTGGGGGGGTGGGGGTGGAGATGGCCCTGAAGTGACAATATTCTTTCCCCACGGGCTCTACCCTCACCTCCAATGTAGATTTAAATGTTGATCTTTAGCTATACCTTCTTTTGTTATTAACAAATAAATGCTGAAATCACAGCCATGAAACTAACCAGAGAAAGAGGAGGGCAAGGAGAATGGAAAGAAGGGAGCTGTTTCCTCCTTTAATGAAATCTGCAAAAAAGTGTCAGGAAGAGCCTGCCTAAAATGCTTTACACAAGAGAGACGATTTATTAAAGATTGTGTTTCAGAATAAGCTAATTTGTACTATGTTCTTTACTTCAGATATCTCTATTAACTCATTCAAGCCCCAAGGGCACTATTTAGCAAATGCCTGCCCTAGTCAACCAGCTAAGTAATGCAAAGGAACTTTAGATGTAGCACAGGGGAGAAAAAAAGTTACAGAGTACAAACTATAATTTTAGCCAGAAACTCTTAGTTCTCTTCTGCTTAATATTTTATCAAGTTTTCTCAGCTTTAAAATATTACTGTTTTCTCCTGCATCTGCTATTTTCAAGGAGATCCATTAATAAGGGGTAAGGGAGTGAAAATGGAATAAGAAAGAATATTTTAAGAGAAACCTTCAGCACAGGCTCCTTCGAGGTTAACTTCCTTCACTTCTCTGGGCATCTGATTTACTTTGACTTGGTAGTTTGGACCATCCTTCTTTGCAAAAAATACCTATTCTAATCCATGTTAAAATAGGTAATTAGTGTTTGAATAGTTGCATTAAATATAATCTCTACATTTATATGAAAAATATAAAACTAGTTTATTTTTTTAAAAACATAAAATATTACAATAATATATGACTTTTTAAATTAGTGACAATAGCCCAATCACAAGCCAAGTTCCTTAGGCCCATTTTCATTCTCACAAGTTCTGACTTAAAAGATTGCAGCAAATTTTGAATATTAAAAATATTAAAATTATCAACACCTGGAGTAACATAGTTTCCACTATAACAGAATTTCTTAAAATAAAACTGTTAATTTATGCTATTTGAAAAAATGTTTTTAAGTGTTAATTTCCTTTGTATCCAGCTTTTAAATGACAAGCCAGAAGCTTATAGATTTTTCCAGCAATTTTTTTCTATTCCTACAACTCTTCCTGAGTCTCCCTCAAGCCACCCCAGATTGAAAACCTAGGCAATACATTATAATTCCATGTTCCCATTATAATTAATGAGAATCATTAGCATACATTCATTATTCTCTAGGTCCATAAGGCTTTCTAGATGTATTATTAGGCATTCTACTTATGGAAAGAAATCCTATTTTATTTACTTATCTCAACGTGGCTTCATTAATATTTATGTAATTCAATTATTTAAAAATATTTTATTTATTTATTATTGTATTGTTTAATTTTTTTTTTGGTGGGGGAAGGGAGAGAGGTAATTAGGTTGATTTATTTTTAGAGGAGGTACTGGGGATTGAACCCAGAACCTCGTGCATGCTAAGCATGAGCTCTACCACTGGAGCTATACCCTCCCCAACTATTCAATTATTTTTAATTCATCACTATTGGGTGCTCAGATTGTCCGAGATAGGAACAGAGAATGCATTTTCAAAATGGATCCTTATAGACACCTATGTTTTTATCTGCCCAGTTTTATCCTCTCCTGCAAATTTCTCAGAAATGCTTTCCTCCCACTTCCATGTACTTAGTTCATGTGGAGCAGCCATGCTTTTGCAGTGGGATGCTGAGAAACTGGACATGGTTTATTGTTCTACGAATGGGCATGTGGCCCAAACTAGAGAAATTAAAGTTACCTCCGCAGATACCATGGGCTGACTTGTCAATGGGTGTGCATTAAACCCTAGCTGGGCCAATGGAATTTTGGCTCAGGATTTGGAAATGAAATTAAATGATCCTAATTTCAACTCAGCAGGTCCCCTGAATAGAAGATGAATTAATTTTTCAGTAATGAGTGACAAACACTTGGGCACAGTTTAATTTACCTTTTGAACGCCCTGTCACAGTGCATATGCGACAAATACTATATCTCCCTTTAATGTTTCTTTATTTCTTGCTGCTAAACAAGACCTAGGCTGGCGGATGTTCAGTCTACAGTCCTTTGCCTTTAAATCCTGAAGATCCTTAATGCTCTTTACAAAGAGCCCTTAGGTAATATTCTTTACACTTATGATTTCTAGCTTACACTTTCCTAATCCTGTTCCTAATACTAACAGGACAACCGCTGTATATTTTTCCCTCCATCGTAAAATTCCACCCATTCTTCTGGTTTGCCTGATTTAGAATATTCTTCCTGATGTCCTGTGCTCTGAAAGTGGAAGAGAAAACCAAAGCAGACCTGAATCCCACTCTAAGTCAACAACTTGGGGCAGGGAAAGAACTTACAGTCTTTGCTAAAGGAAATGTTGGTAGTGACAGCAAGAATCAGATGGCACAGTTTTCTGGCCTTTTACTATTGTACGAAATAGTAAAATACTATTATACTAAATACTATGATACTAAAATACTATTGTATGAAATAATAAAATTGTATTACTATTTTCATTTTGACTTCCCTTTTTGGCATTCACCTCTCCATATACCTTAGGAATAGCTAGCTATCTATGCCTCACACTCCAGGAAAGAAGCTGATTGGCCTAATGTAATTCTCCTCAATATCCAGTGATTATTTCAGAGATGTGTAGTTGACTAAATTGTAAGGTAAATCAGGTGCAAGAAGATACGTGCTTAGAGCTTCTGGGAAAATAATTTCTCATATGTTTATGAAATCTACCTAGATTGATAACCTCTTCTTTCTGTATGTGAACAAGAAAAAATATAGCCACTACAGTCTTCTGAATGTTGTCCTCTAGAGGAAAGGAGCTAATATTAGGGTGAATAATGTCTAGTATCAGGTTTCTTTGAAGATTTTACTGTGTCACTGGATCAAGCCTCACCTGCAGTCCATTTTTCCTACCTCTATATATTTTAGTCAATTCCATTTACTGTTGAAGCCACAAAGTGGGATTCTCTGTTACTTACAATGGAAAGTTTCTTGAAAGACTTCATACCAAATGTAGTTGTTTGGAGGATGGTATCAAATTGCACAATATTGATAAGGAACTTAATAATTATTTGTTCTATTTTTTTCTTGGGTTAGAGAGAAAGGGAAAGCTAAAGGAAGAAAAGACTGATGCATTTAAATATCTACTGTTGGTTCATCTTGATGGAAAATTATTAGGATTATAGTTCTACTCATATCAGTGCCCCCAGAAGCAGAGAAAGAAAAGTGTCAACCTGATTAAAGCCATCACGAGAGAAGCAAATTTTGAATTAAATTAGATAATTATGAGAGAAAAGGAATATATAGGGAGTCAAAATACTCTAGTTCTGTGCTCTGAAGCCAGTTACACAAGGTTTTATTGGCTCCTGCTTAGAATCGATAAAAGTTTACACCACTGCTTCTAAAATCTTAAATGTCAAAAGAAGTCTTTGAGGCATTTATAAAAATGGTTTCACTTGATCTCCACCTTCAAATATATTTTTACTTAATTGTTTTGGGGTAGAGCCAAGGCATCTGCCTTTTTAGCAGCTTCCCCTGATTATTCTGTTGCAGATGTTTCAAGAACCACATTTTACAAAATACTGCCTTCGAGTAATGTAGATGTTAACTTCTTTCTTTATACCCAAAGGATTCCAACAGGGTCCCTCAACAGATGCCTTCCTGCCTAGGGCCTGGCTGAACTAAAGCATTCCAGGGAGAGGTAAGTTAACTTCCTGAGGCTTCTTCAAGGCTCTAGGCAATAACCAGTCAAACAGAAATTCAACATTTTAATGAAGAGAAGGAACAAGGCAGTATATTCCTCTTCTATGCAGCAAACCTGAACCCAAACTGTAGACCCTTGAAAGGAGAGCTTTGGTGAGGACCAAGGCCCCTTCCCCTTAACAGTGAGAAGGGGCTTTGTGTCCTGCTTTGCTTGGCCTTCATTTAACTGTCTAATTAATTTACAGGAGAATATCAAGATTGCAAATTCTGTCACTTAATTGTAGAAAGGAACCAAAAGAAATGTGAACAATGTGCCAAGGACAAAGGTTACAGGAATTACAAAAGTTACTGCTACAAGTTGAAACCTGGAACACTAACCTCAAGATACATTTTAAACTTCAGGGAAAGGGTTATTTACACTTTTGCAAAGAGTTCTTATGAAAATATGATGGCAAACTGTGCTTTGGTTCTTTCTCTGAAAAATCCAGATTAGCAGTTTATCTTACAGTGCCTATTTTTGTATTGTTTCCACTGTAAGTAACATTTATTTTTTTAAAAACATTAGCAAATAAAAAATAGAATTAAAGGAAAATAAAAATTACTCATGGTCTCATCCCAAAAAATCATAAAATTAAATTTTGGGAGAGTTACTCATTTAACAAAAAGTAACTCATCCTACATAAAAGAAATCTGCTATCAAGGGATAATTTTTTACTTTCATATTTAAAGTTAGCATGAACTTGTAGGGGGAAAAAGGAGACGACAGTTGTCGAATTTACTATTTTTTAAAAAAAATAAACAAAACATTTCAATGATTACATTTTTAAACAGGTGGAAGGTAGCCTTGATATTCCTCTGCCACTTTCTCTGTCACCACACTGGTTTTGCACGAAAGAGGTAACAAAGAGAACTTGTCTCAAAGTTAACAAAGACAAGAAGAAAAAAATTAAAATGGTTGATTTCTTCTAATCGAAAAGTCTCACTGTTTTTCCTGAACTTTAAGGGGGATCAAAAAAACACAAGGATGACCTCAGGCCCTCCAGGGCTAGAGGTACCTATAGATTGGAAGTGGGTGCGAAGGAGTCACAAAAGGCCTTACCTAGCAGATTAGGGGTCTTCAAAGACAGACATGAGAGCAAGCAGGCAGTGGCTAATGAGGACACAGCTTTCCTCTTTGATCAAGGACTGTATCTTGTATTTTTCTCGGCCCCCTGGTGCCCCTTAGCAGAGCATTGCATCTATGCATTCTCTGTAAATATGTGACCATAGACTAGTGTCAGCATCATTGAACAGATGGAACTCCTGCAATAAACCCTTCGTATTGTGGCTAAGGTATTTTGTGGCTATAAACCATTTTTGGACCCATGAATTCAAGTGTTATCAAAACATCCCCTTTGTAAGATTAGAAAAGGAGACAAAATGCTACATATAACCATGAAACGGCTTCAATCTTTTCCATCCTTCTTTCTACAGTAACATAAAGATTTTAGGGAGAGAATAATCTTTCTTCTTAACTAGGAGTGGGTTATATTTGGAGTGGGTTAGACTTTTATACTCCCCCCCCCCTTTTTATACTCTTTCTCTAAAATCAGAAATTGCCTTTACATGGTGATTTTTTCTTTTTGCCTGCCCAAATAGTCCTAAAACCACTACTAAGAAAATGCTTACATATATAAAATTGCTACCTTGGGTTCGATCAATTATGGAAGAAAAGCTATCATTCTCATACCCTTAAAAATGACATTTTCAACTGCCTCACACAGAGCCTGCCCCAGGGGGTTCTTGGAGACTGAAGTAAAAATTATCCATTTTCATTTCTTAAAATTTTATAAGTATGAGGCAGATTTCCCTTAAATCTCTTCACCAAAAATTGCAAAAATAATCTGCTATGACTTTGTACTCATGAAATAATGCTCAGTCACACTTCCTTCCTGGTCAGGAATATATTATTTTTGATGTAAGACCTACCCGTAGGCATTCATGTGCATTCTTGGAAAAGGGTAAAATTGAAAAAAAGGACTGTACATAATTTACTAAAGTAAATGAATTCAGGTTAAATAGTGATAAAGAAGGGAAGGGTTATGAGAAGGAAAAGAAATTGGATATAAATAAATTTAGTTAATTTTTACATCAGGACTTGACTGAAGAAATTAGACAAGGAACACATTAATAAAATATTAATTGGTAATATTTAATGTCTAGAAATTGTGTTACATATTAATTCTCTAATTAAAAAGAAAAAATAGGAATGATACAATCTGAGCAAAGCTTAGATATCATGTGTAGAGAAAACAAAACAAAATAACGTTTCTCTTTTCAAATAGATTTGGGGTTCAGTGAATTCTACGAAAATCAGGATATATTTACTATATTAAAGTCTTCTGAGGAATCCTGAAGGAAACAAACATTTAACTGTATCCAAGTACTTGCCAAGCCTGATTATGGACTGTGTTTTTCATGAAACATCAAAAACACGATTTGTGCAGCTAATTCTGTGGTCCATGGTTTGGTAAACACTGAACTAGAATGATACCCATATTAATAGATGAAGAAATTGACAGTTAGGGTGCCCCCTCAACCACAGTTATAGGGGCATTTAAACAAGTCAGTAATACGGCAAAATAACACAGGTTAAAACTTCCATGTCCCATTAATTAAACCAGACATTGTATTAAAATACATGAATTTCACCAGATGCCTTGGCTCAGAAATTTTCTATTACTAATCTCTCTACTAGTCTCAATGTTAGATAGATAGTTACATACAAATAAATCTTATATTAGAGATAAATTATATTCTTCAGCAAAAGCTAAGATATTGAATGTGTTTGGTAGAAGCAAAATGAATTAAAGCCCTGAGGTCTAGGCAGATATCATGGCAGGTGAGAACGTGCAAACAAGACTACAGTGTGTCCACACACTTTTAAAGAGAAGAATGAATGATGCGAGTGGAGAGCTCCAGGTGGACTAGAGCAGGAAGCACAATGAAAAGCTGCAAATATGGTCCTTGATGGGGTTCAAGACATGCTACCCCAAAATATGCCACCTTGGCATGCTGAATATTTCAAGCTGAAGGAATCTGAAAAATAGCAAGTGCAGGAAAGAATTTCTGAACTCTGCTAGCCCTCTCCCCTGAAGACCCTCATATTGTTAGAGCAGGCAGATAGCTAGATATGAGCAGAAAAGGGGAACACAGACCAAATGGCAGGATTTGGGCAGAAAGGAGGGGCACAGGCCAAATACAGAAAAACATACATTATGGAGGCACTAGGGGTCCCGTGGCAGAGAAAGAAAAGCAGGAACCTTTGGGTTGATAAGGGGTCCCATCTTTTGGGATAATGAGTGGCCTGGAGGCCGACAAAGAAAGGTGATAAAAGGCAGGAATCTCCAGTGTCCGAATGTAACCTTTTGCTTATTATGCCCTCATTTCAATAAAATTAGCCTTGCAGATCAGAAGTACCCATCATGTACCGAGGCCACGACACTTCCGATTCAGAGTAAATAAGGACAAAAATTCCTCCTCCCTTCGGGAAGGTGGAGTTGGGATGATAATCACGGAATATGACCCCAAACCCTTCCCTCTCCAATGAATATTCCGCCCATTCATTTTTACACCCTATGTAATAACTTGCCAAAGAAACTCAGGGCAGCCGCTCACCTGTGCCTGCCCGCTCTCCCCTTGAGAGTGTACTAGCCATCCTTTAATAAATCCTCACTTTACTTTTTTTAACCACTATGTCTTGTCTCTGAATTCTTTCTGGGGTGGGACAAGAACCTGGAACACCGGTTGCATCCATCGGCAACAATATGAGAGGTGCCCTCCCTATGCCCGGAGAAAAAGAGCATCCTTATATTGGAAGATGGAGGGAAACTGAGAGGAATGTGAACAGACAGGCCTTATTAAGTTTCCCTCAGTTTACAACCACGAGCCCATTCTCTTTTGATATTTTCACATTTTCACATTTTCCCCTGACTTCCCACTCTGGATCTCAGCCAGCATAAAAGTGTTCAGGCTTAACCTTATCTGCAAACCTTCATTTCCTCATTAAGGCTCTTGTGCCACATAAAATTTGTATTAAATAAGTGTGTGTGCTTTTCTCTTATTAATCTTTCATCAGTCCAATTGATAGGGTTCCAGCCAGGGAACCTATGACCAGGAGAGAAAGATTTTCCCTCCCCTCCACACTCCCCATTACCTCAATTACTAGGCTCCCTCTTCGTGTTAATAATAGAAGAATTAAAAATGCTACATCACATCAACTAAAGAATGGGACAGGATAATATATCTAACCTAACTGATTTTTAAGTTTACAGGATGTGCGGCATAGAGTCTGAAAGAGGTTTACATAAAGGACAGGCATTATCTTGGTCTGCAAAGGCATTTCACAGGGTCTCTGAGGTTTGCCAGCCTCTCGAGCATCACTTACCTGGGTCTGCTAATGTGGCTGTCACCGGTGTAAGTAAGAAGCGTTGTTATAATTCCACGTTGTTTCACCTCCTGTCTAGGGGTTACTCCCAGAACTGACCACTGCTGTGACTCTGATAAAGTGACTTCAGTTATCAGCAATTATAGCAGCTTCAGTCCATAATTATTTCCCTTTGCCCTTGATGCTACCAAGGAAGTCATTCTAGACCAAAGAGGTTATGGAACCAGATATCAAAATCATCTTGTCTCTCTAGCCCTAACTACATTTTGGTTCTACAGTTATAAAATCTTGGATCCCAATTAAATCAGCTAGCTTCTATAAGACTTTGACAAATGGCAACTCCTTAACTACCCTTGGTAATACAGAACAATGTTCAGTAAATAAGAATAGTGAACATCTGTGTGTTATTCGCTAGCACATTATATGAATTATGCTCTTAAATTCTCGTACGATTCAGTGAGATGGGTACTACTATTAATATACACTTATCCCCAAAGAAATCTCTGAAATACACAGAAAGGCATAATTTGCCCAATTATCATAGCTACAGAGACTAGTCAGCTTTCAAACAGAAACAGTTTGACTCTAGAGCTTGTCGGCATACACATTATCCTGCGTGAATTATTTTTCTGTGACTGCTGTTCACAAATCCCCACCCACGTGGTTCTTTAAAACAACAAGTATCCATTCCCTCACGGGCCTGGAGGCCAGACATCCGGGGTTCGTATCACCAGGCTGATAGCTGGGTGTCAGCAGCGGGGGGGGCTCCCTCTGGAGGCTCTAGCGGAGAATCCTTGCCTTGCCCCTTGCAGCTTCCGGCAGCTGCTGGCCTTCCTTGGCAGGTGGCTGCCCGGCTCCTCGCTCTGCTTCCATGATCGCATTATCTTCTCCAATTCTGTCTCTGAAGCCTCCCTCTGCCTCCCTCCTAGTTGAACATTTGTGATGACATTTAAAGCCCCCCGAGATCACCCAGGATAACCCCTCCATCTCAAAATCATTCACTTAGGTTATAATAACTGCAAATAACCTTATTCCATGTGAGGTAGCATTCACTGGTGCCAGGGGTTAAGACACAATACCTTTATGGACATTATTCAATCGCCCACAAAAATACGTTCTATCACATGCCTTATGCATCTCTAACTTAAGACTCTAATGACGTCAACAACAATCACTTTCCTTCAGTCAGTTAGGAAGAAAGCATAAAGACTGGTGAAGTTATTCTTACCCTGTGTTTGGTAGAGAGACTACATTGGGCAATAGACGAAGTTAACAAAGGGGGTTTTTAACAAATTCCCCAAGAAGAATAGAAAAGATGGACCTGGATTTCCTTTCCAGCAGGCTAAACCCAGAACTTCATACCTAATGAATAAGGCTACAAAGCATGGGATTTTGGAATATCCAAACACAGCATGCTACTAGGGATGATTCAAAAAAAATCTAGCCAGGCAATCCTACATGACATTAGTCCAAAATAAGAGATAGAGAAGCAAGGTAAAATAAACAATTTTGGAAAAGAGGGTAGGTGTAAAGGCTGGACATAATCTTTGAGACACTGGAGAATAGCTCTGAGTCTTTTTTAGAACAAAGGTGGAGGCTGAGGGCAGGATAAAGAAAGTGGAAACGAGTAGGAAAACAAAAGTGGGAACAAACAGTCTGGAAAGTCAATTCAGTGCTTCTTATCTTTGTTAGTGGCACCAACATCTATTCAATTTCTCCAAAAACAAACCTGGGAGTCATACTGTGGCGTCTTCCTCTCTCTCTCCATCTATATCCAATCCATCCCCCAGGACTGTGGATTTTAGCTCTGAAACAGCTCTCAAACCCATTTATCATCCACACTGTCTTTCCTATGCTAAGAATATCTCTTGCCAGGATAATTTTAACAGTCTCCTAAAAAGCATTCAAAGTGAGGCACAGTCTATCCTTTATTGATATATTAGAAGCTCAATGTATGTCGTACAGCTTAATACACTGGAGTGGTTATAGTTCCCAAACAGTTGAACAAGAATCCTCTAGTAATACTTTACGTTCAGAAGAAGAACATTTTTCAATTCAGATATAAACTACTATCTGAAAATTAAAATTAAGGAGAAGTTAGATGTGAAGATCATGAGAAATGGCACCAAAAATATGTGAAAACACATTGTTATAATATTAAACTAATGTTTTCTCCTCAAAAAAAAAAAAACCCATTAAAAATAAGGAAGAGTGAGCTTGTGCCCTTTGTAGAAATTTATTATATGATTTGCTAAATTATATTAAGCTCCTGCAAGAAATGACACATATGGGATGACTTTCTATTTGAATTTTTGTTTCTTCTACCAGGGTTCATCAAGCTGTTTCATATTTATTTCTCTGATTAATGATATGTCAAAATTCTAATTCTAGTACCAATTTATGGTGTGTTGGCAATTGGAGAATACAACAGCAATGCAGACAACAGGCAAAATTGACTTGTATCCATCTTCTTTGAATTCCAGTAAATGTTTCCCAAATGTGCTTTTCTGTTTCAACCAAACGAAACAGTATAGTCCTATTTCTCTCAATTAATTCTCTCAATTAATTATGTTACTTCTGAGAGTCAAGAATTTCTTAAAGCACAACAGTATGGCTGGATGATATGATTTAATGTGTTATTCTGAATTAGAGGTTGCATATTTAAGAGTTTCTATTATTAAGTCTCCTCATTCATAAAGACACACCATATCTTTAAAAGGTTATTTAGTGTAAATGGGTTTCATAGGAATCTTTAAAATGAACAAGAATGCTCTGAATTAATAAGAAATGAAATACAATGGGATGATTATATTGCATGAGGAGTCAATCAGAAAATGAGAAAAGGGGCGGGGGGAAGGTATAGCTCAGAGGTTGAATGCACGCTTAGCATACATGAAGTCCTGGGTTCAATCCTCAGTCCCGCCATCAAAATAAATAAATAAACCTAATTACCTTCCCCTAAGATTAAAAAAAAAAATTAAAAAGTAAGTTAAAAAAAGAAAGTGAAAGAAGAAATGAGCTAATGAAAAACAAAACAGAAAGCAAATATGAGAAAGAAAAAGAAACAAACAAAGTGTATGGAAAACCCAGAGCTCACCTATTCAGAAGGTGAAACACCTATTCTTCCAACTGCTTAACAGGTAGGATAATATCAAGAGAGTTCTAAAGAAATAAACACTTTTTCCAGAGGCAACCATAGCGCCATCAAAATGGAGATCAGGACATTGAAACTGCTGTGTTTTTAATGTTCTTGTGAATTCAGGGCATGAACTATTGAGTCAGACAAGAAAAATATCTATTGGCATTCATGGAAAAATGCTAACAAAACCAACTTCTTATTCTCTTTTTTATATCAAATGGTATTAACAAATAAACCTAAAACTTGTTTGTAAAGATTAACGAGCATATTCCTTCAGACACAACCATCTCTGCCGAAGTTCAAATAGTGCAACCGTGCTTGAAAACACACTATTCACAGTAATGACAAAATTGTTGTTTCAACAGTATTTATCACACAAGACTCCTTGGAGACCTGATGATAATGGGATTTTGAATGTTGACTACGGGGAATGCTGCTTAGTCCATTTCAAATCACTGTTTCAACAAGTCATCTTATTCCACCAGGAGCTTAGCTTATACAACAGTTAATTGGTGACACAGAGGTTCACCTTCCTTCCATTAGTCAAGGAGAAACTAGAGTCCTGCATGCTCCATCCGTACGCATCTAGGGATTAGGGCAGAATGAAATGGAATGTGACTCAAACTGAGGGTCTTAGAAGTCTGAGAGATACCTGATTAGTTTTTCAAACAGGATGTACTTCGGGTGTAGACGCAAGAAGAAAACATAAGTCCGTGTAGCTCAAAAGTACTGAGCACATCCCTTGTAGAGCTGGTTCATAACACTGTGAAGATTTCTCTTTCGGGGTCACTCAGGTTCAGTCTCTCCTTTCATCTCCCCCACTTTCTTTTTGGGGGAATTACCTCTTCATCCCAGTGTGTGGGCTTGCTGGGAAGGTTCCATCTCTTGCAAGCTTCCCAGATTGGAAGATAAAAGGACTGAGTTGTAATTCAGACCCTTTAATCCTCTCCTGTCTGAGATCGAGGGGGCCGGTTTATGATGTATACACTGTTAATCTCTCAGGTGCTACAGAGCAAAGGGGAGGTGATAAAGCAGGTCATTCAGCAGTAAGCCCTCCATCCAACGCCCTGACCGCGTTGTTTCAGTCACAAGATCATCACTAGGCTTCTTGGTTCTTAACTTCTGCTGATTTCCAAGGTTGGTCCCTCAGCTTCCTACTGGTTGTCAGAGCCTCCATAATACTTCCAATAAATTCGTTTTACTTTGATGCAGATACCACCAGTGGATTCACATTGAAATGAGCAAAACAGAAAACATTAGAAATGACATCACAGCCATGTGAATAATCTCTAACATTAGTACGTTGAGTTAGATTTGGATTTTATTCACTTTACAAAATAAACAATTAATTCTTCAATAGTATAATCATAGACTTTTATGAATAAAAATGACCCTTAAATCTTCCTAGTCTGTTCTTTCATGTGTGGTTCCCATGGCTCTGATGAACAATGGCAGTGGTGTAAGTCTAAGAATGTGAAGTATCTTAAAAAAAAAAGGTCATAAACTCTGTGTTTTGAAGGAGGAATAAAAATTCAATTATATTTATTTCTATACCTTAGGAAGGATACATTCAAAAGAGAGACAATCAATGTTTTTCTCCTTCTGTTAAAAGTTTTGATGTGTTTTATACAATTGGAGCAGTGCAAGAAATTCTTTTACTTCAGGACCCCAATTCATGAAAGCGGGTATATAGAAACAACCAGGGTTAAACATTTAATTTTTAAAAATATTTTCAATCCTTGACAATATTTACTGAGCAACTGCCATGGGATTAACTCTGATACACACACACAAAAAAATAAGCAACAAAGAAACAGTCAATGCTCCATGTATCTTATTACCCAATGGAACACACTGGGGATTGAGATGTCTTATTCGCTAGTTCTGCAGAGCATCACTATTAAGACTGTAAGTGCTGAGGACAGAATGAACTAAAGCAACAACCTATGTATTTCACGGGCCATGCAGAACCTCCTGCATAACATGGTAGAAACCGAAATAGATCAGTAGGTTTAAACTACAAGAAGGCAGAGTTGCAGTTTCAGAAAAGAGGTGTGTACAATAAGAAAAAGCCTCCCAGTAGAAAACAAAGCAAGCAGATGATACCCATCTCATACCACCAAGCCCTGCCAGCACTGCTACTTGTCTTTTACAGATGCCTTTATATCCTAGCCAGATGAAGCCTACAGATCTCTCACCGGGGGTCTTGAAGTCTACAGCTTTTTGGTAAGTGGACACGTATTTCAAATCAGAATGAGTTGGTTCAAATACTGTTTAAAGAGAATACTGAGTGTGTTCCCATTATGGTTTTGGAAAACACTTGGTGCTGATGGGGTTGAAGACCACAGCCTGGCGAGTAGCAGTGTGAGAGCTGACGATAGTGCCCAGAAGCTTAGGGGAAGGATCAGCATTTTCATAAAAATGGCTCTTTATCTTCCTTGTCAACCTCTACCAAACTGAGAACATATCTCGTTCTCTCTTTCTTTCTCCCTTTCTCTCTCTCTGCGAAAAAAGCTCTTCTGTACTCTTGCCTAATTGAAACACTGGACAGAAAATATGGCATCTGCTTGAAAATGCACATAGAGATTCAGGAATATATTGGAAGGGAAAAGCTTCCACGAAGCTAAGCAAGAGGGTGCATCTGTGATTGGAGGAGTCAGACAGATGCACCTGATGCTCAACCAACTTCCGAGGAGCCTTGGAAAAAGCAACACAATTTCCTTTTCACTGGGAATGAATCATAACCATTCTCTGCTTATGGTGCTGGAACACAGTTTCCCATTTTTATTACAAAGATGCACTATCTGTCAAGAAAATGAAACAATCTCCATGCACTTAAAGAAGACAAGTGGAAAAGAAATAGGCATTAATTGACACTTCTTAACAAGTTCCTCCACATCTCGATTTTAATTTTTTTCATCATCACCTCTTCTGAATGAGTCTTTTTCTTCTCTGTTCTTTCCGAGTTATTGCTTGAATTAATGCTGTTCTTTTAAGTTGATGAAAGCAAATGTAAATGAAGGCACAAATAGAAAAGCATCATTTTCTTTGGATACTGGCATTCAGGTATCTTGGGTCATGATCCCCAGAATTATTTATTATTGTATTATTTAATTATTTTATTTTGGCAGAGGTGGGGGAGATAATGAGGATTATTTATTTTTAGAGGAAGTGCTGGGGATTGAACCCAGGACCTTTTGCATGCTAAGCATGTGCTCTACCACTTGAACTATACCCTCCGCCTTCATGATCCCCAGAATTAAACAAAGAGAGGTATAACAATTTTTTTTTAAGGATTTGGAAAATATAGTACAGAAATCATGGTCCTCTATTATTCCTACCAGTGCACTTCAAGGTGCACAGCTCTATTTCTTGAAATTAGTTTTTGAACAATCTTGGTCAGCTCCATCGTTATCTTTAATGTCCTCTTCAAATCCTATCTATACCTGGTTCTTGATCTTGGCTTAAATCTCCTTGATTTTGACTCCCCTATTTTTCCCCTTGGAATTCACACCCTGGCTCATTCCTAGTCTGAACGCGTTGAGAAGCAGCTCACCCGATGGAAGCCCTGGCACTCGGGACCCTTCCCCATGCCAGCCTGCTGGGTTGGTTTACATCACATCCCCACCCGACGCCCCCTGCCCATCTAGCCAAATGTATGATGGGACAATAAGCGATTCAGTATTTTAAAATGTGTTCCATATTCTGAATACCAGGAAGGTGAACAAATTCAGTGGGGACAATCATAGGAAATTCAAAGTAGATTCTTGTTGGCATAATGTTTGCTTTAATATTTTAGATTTCCATATATTTGAAATTGTGATAAGGAGGATAGTCTGAATCTAGATGAATAAAGTGAAAATAGAAATCATTCATCTAATAGATCATAATTATTAGCATACTCTTTGTAGAATGTATTCATTTAATTAACCATTTGATCAGCATAGTTGGTTCTAAGTTATTCTTACTATGAGAATAGTATTACTTTGTGATAATGATCAGAGTTCCCTGCAGTATTTTTGACTTATGGTAGCAGTAATGTTGCAAATAGTTGATTATTTGCTACTTTATAGTAAGAGTAGAGTTCTTTACCATGGTCTATTTACAGATCTGACCATATTTTTATTTTGACATTCATCTCCTTCTGTGCTTTGATACAAAATCTTTGATTGAATGAAATAATTTAGACTTTCGGGAAACATTGTGCTTTTTCACTTACCATTTTATCACCAAAAAAGCCCCTCTTCTCCTTTCATGACCCTGATGAATTATTATTAAATCACCTCTCAAGACATTCAGCCATCATTGTCTTTGGAAGCCTCTCTTGACCAAGCCCCCAACCAGAACCCCTAGTATGATTACTTTCCTCTTTCCGTCCTTAAAGTATGCCCCATATATCCTCCTATCACTCACAGAATGTATGGCACCAAAGTGTAGGTACAGTTTTTTATTTCTCTATCACCTCCTATTTGATGCCAGCCAAATTTAAATTTCTGGATCTTATTTATTTCTTTCAATTATTGTCAAATCCAGCACAATATCTTACACACAGGAGGCACTCAATAAATGTTAAATTGATGTATGAGGCTTTTGAAGTTATTTATAGTAATATTTAGGATTTGTTTATGATTCTTTACTTTTCAATTCATTACATCTTATGTGGTTATTAATGTTTCAACACATTTTTAAAAATAATTCATAGGAAGATTGACAGGATGACATGGTGGTTTTTAAAATACATCTACAAATTATGTGATGTTACTCCTTTTAAGAAGTGGAGTTTAATACCTCTCCCCTTGAACGTGAGCTGGACTTAATTAATGACTTGCTTCAACAGATGATGAAATGGCAACGTGTAACTTCTAAGATTAGGTCACATAGGCATTGTGGCTTCCTTCTTGGCTCTGTCTTGGATCACCTGTTCTGAGGGAAGCTACCTGCCATGATGTGACAACACTCGGCAGTCTATGGAGAGATCCGTGTGGCATGGAACTTCGGCATCCTGCCGATAGCCATGAGAATGAACCACCTTGGAAGTGAGTGTTCTAGCCCCAGTCCAACCGTCAGATAAGAGCAGGCCCTGCTGACACCCTGACTGCAAATTCACGAGAGAGACCCTGATCTAGTACCACACAGATAAGTCACTCCTGATTTTTCATCCCCTGAAACTATAAGGTAATATAAGTATGGGCCACTAAATTTGGGCTAAAACAACACATTTTTATTGTAGCAATAAATAATTAATAAAGGTCCTTTAAATAATACTTAACTAGTGTAGTGTATACCTCATTAGTCTTTTTTTTTTCCCCCAGTAATGGCTAAATATTGTTGTAAGTAAAAAGACAGAAGAAGAGTTATGAGACCATACACTTATATAAAGGGAGAAAAGTTTGAGTCCAGGGGCTTTTTATTATTTAAAGGGCAACTTTTGCAATAATAGTATCAAACATTAGAGTGGATTACCTGAAGGTTATTGCTGCTTCTCCCTATGCTTCTTAAAATAATAGAAGGAATTCTGCCTGTATATGACCTTCAATAAAACTTCCAAAGATCTTAATGCTATATAACATCAAAATTAACTATTTCCATAAGTTGGTATGTGAGTTACAGCTCTGTCATGTCTGTCATGCTGTAAATGATAAATGAATATTTAATTTCACATCACTGAAACTCAACAAATAAAGTGAAAAATGTAGTTTTTTTTTTAACCTATGTGGTGAAAATAAATATGGTGAAAAGAATGGGCTTGTTAAATATCTACGTAAATTTGGAATGTGGTCCACAATCCTGCCTGCATGTTAGAATTACTTGGGGAAATTTAAATAAGAATGATGAATGGATCTCACTCTTACAGAATCTGATTCATTAGGTTAGGGAGCAGCTTGGGTATTTGGATCTTAAAAATTTCCCAAGATGATTCAAATGTGCAGCTCTTTTTGAAAGCCAGTGATTCAGAATAGCCTCATTAATACCTATTTACAGCTCTGAAATGGCTTACCAAATTACACACCACTAGTTCAAGAATGTTAGGGTACATGAGAATCACTTGCAGAATCTGTGAGATATACAGCATTTTGAGCCATGCCTCCAAGAGGTGTCAATCCATTAGATCTGGAATTGGGCCAAAAATACTGTAATTAAGAAACATCTCAGAGGATTTTTTGATGCATGTGGGACATAAAATGTGAAACAATGACCTATATACAAAAGAGACCACTAAGCTCATCAGTGAGACCACTTAAAACTCAACAATTAACAGAAAGAAAAAAAAACCCTCCAACTTAAAAATGGGCAAAATATCTGTATAGACACCTCACCAAAAAAGATACACAGAAGGCAAATAAACATTACTCAACATTAGAGAAATGCAACTTAAAACAGTGATAAATACTACTATAAACTTACCAGAAATTGCTAAAATTAAAAAAAAATTGGTAATAACAAGTGCTGACAATAGCAACTAACAAAAAAGCTGGTAATAACAAAAGCAACATGAATACTCATTTGTTACTGAAGAGAATGAAAAATGATGCAGCCACTTTCCAAGATAGTTTGGCTCATTCTTACAAAGCAAAACACAGACTTAACACAGAACCCAGTAATTGCCACCCTAGATTTTAACCCAAATGACTTGAAAATGTGTGTCCATACAAAAACCCCTGCCACTTTACTCATAACCACAAAAAACTGGAAACAACCAAGATGTCCTTTGATAGCATGTGATGTGTCCATACTTGGCAGTAGTCAAAAGGAACAAGCTATTAATTCACACAAAAACATGAATGAATCTGAAATGCAAATTGCTAAGTAAAGGAAGCCAGTGTGAGAGAGCTTGGAGGAGTAAGACAGATGCAGTATGGGTCCATGTATACGGCATCCTGGAAAAGACAAAACTAGAGAGACTGCAAACAGATGATTTGTTGATAGGGGTTTGGAGGAGCATTAAATGGAAGGAGCACAGGAGATATTTTAGAACTGTGAGACGCGTTGGTACAGTACTCTAATTGAGGATCCATGACGCTAACCACTTGCCATAACCCATAGAACTCTACCAAACTAAGTTTAACGTATGCAAAAAATAAAAAAATAAAAATCATTTAGAATAGAGACAGAGATCACAAGATGGAATGCAGACTGTGACAAAAGAATTTAATGGTATTACAAATATATGACATAATCTTACTAATGGGAACGAAGTAGGGAAAAGCTGCGCTGACCCGAGAAGATTTGGAAATGAATGAATACAAGTGGACTAGAGACAGAAAGGAGCTGCCTGTAAGCGGTATACTCTAGTCGGTAGCTATTTTTCATGGGAGTGTGGGTTAATAATTCTGAAACTGCTGTAAATGTGTACCAGGGTTGAATAAATACGTAAATGGATGTCAGCTGGAGAAAGCTAGACTCTCACTGAGGGAGTGTTTGGAAGTTACAGATAAGGCAAGGGGGGAAAGGCTAGGCTGAACCAAGGTGAACCACACGATAGTGGTTTGGAATCAGAGACATCACTATAAACTCAGATTTAGCTTAACAGAGATAATGATATACATACATATATCTCCCAGCTTTTTCCACTGAGAAGCTCTGGATGCAAGGATATCCCAGTAGCAATGAGTTCATCCAGTGTCCAGCTCTTTGTATCTAATACCATCCTCCAATAAAAAAGGAACCTGAGATTCTTTAAGAAATGGTTAATTCTGGAGCTGGGACAAGGAACATACAATGTTACTCTGGCATGTCTATTAGTGTCAGAAAGTAACTAAATGACAAAACAAACAAAAACCAAATATAAGGGTATGTCAAAGGGACACAAAGGCCAACTAAAATAATACCAAATGGCAAAGTTCCAACAAAATTAGTAATATAGTATGGGATTATAACCCAAAATATAAAGTAAATATCCATGAATCCATATTGATACAAACAAAAACACTCACTCAATCAATCAGTCCACAGCGGGGAGTGACACATTTCCAGTGCGGAAGAATCCCAGACAGTTTACGCAGACACTCCCCACTCAAGAAAGTGGAATATAAATCTTCACCCCGTGACTGTGGGCTGCACCTAGTAATTTGCTTCCAAAGAGCACAGTATAGAATAAGCAAAGTACAAAAGGAACTTCACTCTGGAGAATCCCTGCAAAGATGACGGCAGCCAGGTGGACAAGGTTAGCATCACCAGTACTAAGTCATGTTGACAAGACATATCCTATACTATGCACGGAGTGCTGTGTTGAGAGCAGAACTCTACTTCTCTGGTCTTCCTCCTAAAAAAACCATAATCCCAGTCTAACCACATGAAAAACATCAGCTAAACTCAAACTGAGGGACGTTCTGGGAAATACCTGATGAGTGCTCTTTACAACTGTCAAGATAATCAAAAAATGAGAAAAGTATGAAGAACTAGGCCACCTGAAAGAGGCTAAGGAAACACAATGACTAAATGGAGTACCCTGGATGGGGTCCTCGCATAGACAAGGGACAGTATGGAAAAAGGAAAACCTGAATAATGTATGGAGTTTGGTTAACGTCACTGTATCAGTATTTGTCCACTGATTAGAACAAATGAACCCTTGTGGTATATTAACAATAAGAGACATTATATTCAGGATGTATAGGAATTCTCTGCACCATCTTTGCAACTTTTCTATAAATCTAAAACTCTCCTTAAATAAAAATTTTATTTAGAAGAGATAGGCCCAATTCCCCTTGCCCATGGCATATGGCAAAGCACTGTCCCAGTAAATTACAGTAGAGGCAGTAGCCTTAATTAAGCTCTCTCCCTAGACTTGAGGGCTTACCTTGGCCTAACGTTTTATTGAAAAGCAATGAGTGAGTTTGCTCACTGTGGCAGCCGTTTTTCAAGTTCACACCGCTCTAACAGAAATCTATTAAAGATAAAAAGAAGCTTAAACAGCCTATATTACTACTTCTTGCTTTTGTTTATACACAGTGAAGAGTATTCAGAATGGACCTCATCTCAAGCTTGCACTAATCCTTAAATAATTACAATTCATCTATTCGATGCTGGAAACACCTCCTGGAATGTGACTCTGTTCTGCTGGCTTGTCTAATCCCGTTCAATTACTTCAGTTCCCTCTCCCAGAGGCTTCGCGCTCAGAAACTGAGCTCTGTGTGGAAAGCAGAACTTGGGAGGGGGTGATTTAGTTTCAGGAGAAATGAGCTGAACATTAAAAAAAAAAATTTTTTTTTTTTTAGTGCTTTTCCAAATATCAGTCCATCAATAAACATGAGAAACAGCTTGTAATGCACATTGCTTCCAGCAACTCTGTTGTGATAAGCGCAGATTGGTCTGGCTGAAGAAATGCTAGAGATGGGACTAGTTCACTGGCTTGGACCAATTCGAAATGGATGGAAATCACAAACGTCCCTGAAGCTGGAAAAGATGAAGCCCTGAAGCTGGCAGCAGCTTGTCATCTGCATGCAGAAAGCGGCAGAGATATTACAGATTTCCGGTACAAAGGGAAATCCTTCAGTTACCTGTAAAGCGTTCCTTGTCAATTAGGGCCTTCAGAGAAAGGCCGCAGCAACTAAGGGACGCCTCCTTCCTTTCCTTGCCAAGAACAGCCACCTGCCCGGAATTAAAACTCTGATTCAAAAAGCGAATAAAATATCAGAGTTCAGTGATTGCTCAACAGGAACTCCATAAAAGAAAGTGCAATTCGAAAGAGCAGGGAGGCAAAGCACATACTGTATCACGTGTAAGGATGGGTTTCAGGCTGTGTGATCTCCTCACGATGAAGAAGACCAAGGCCTTAATTAATCACCAACTTTCTTTGCCAGCAGTCAATGATATAATGAAATAAAAGAGTATTGTCACTGTCTCTCATGCCCAATTCCTGACCCTTTGTTACATTACTTTCAGTGAATCATGTCTTTTATCTCAAAATCATCTTCATCACTTTCCTAAACTGCCTACAAATTTACAATTGAAGAATGAATAATGAAACGTGGGGATGCACGAGAGATGAATTTAGACAGTAATCTGTAAATGGAAATTTGTGTCTTTGTCCAGGTTCCTGCCTGTAGTGAAAGTGGAGAAAAATTCACTCCTCAGAGTTAAAAATGTATTTTGATGCTGTTATCTTCTGGGTAATTGGCAAACTTTCATGGATGCTCTTAAAAGCAGCTAAACATTCCAAAATAAATGCTGCTGTATTGAAAGACACCATGAACATTTTCAATTCAGGACGCTAAATTCTCTTCCCTGACGCTGAGGTACAACAGTAGATAGATTATCGGGGAGGGGGAATGGCAGAGCACAAATTAAAGAGTTGTTTCCAAAAGCAGAGACAGGTTGCTGTCTCACTGCATATTTGAGGCTCTAAATGCGTTAAGTTCTCTTAGCCTCAGCTACCTGCAAAATGGTGACAACAGTGATACTCAGTATAGCGTGAGGATTAAATAAATAATGTGTATTAAGTGTTCACCTGCAGAACCTATTACATACAAAGTACCCAATCTTATATTCTGGAAGAAAACTATGCTTATATCATGGCGAATGTCTCAAATAAGTAAGACACTAAGCACCACACAAACAGCCAAATAAACTTAAAAACTAGTGGGTAACACAAACAGAACGAAAATGTAATTCATTAATTTATTATTTCATTTATTCCGAAAATGTTTACTCAGGTTCCCTAGGTGCACAACACTTTGTGATGCTGAGGAGAATGTAGCAATAAAAAAAAAAAAAAAAAAAAAAAAAGACACGATCACTGTACCCAAGGAAATTACATTCTGGAGTAATATGCTATGGTATTAAACCAAATGTCCTAAAACTTCAAAATATTCTTGTAAACAGACTATTTATGTCATTACTGTTCTTTCAATTTTTCCCAGCAACTATCTGAGACAGTATTTAGAGAGATTAAAACCCAATTTTTACTGTGCACTTTAACCAAGTTGGTTTTATTGTCACACACTGAGGGATGGGGGAAGTTTGATTAAAGGTTTTCAGAGATGACAAGGTTTTGAATCAGTTTTCTTACACAGATATCTTGCATTTTATATATCTCTTTTATCACTCCAAGTGGTTCTCAAGAAAACCTCTGTCCTTCTGAAATGCAGCCACTTAAAGGGGTGAAATTAGTAGCATGTTAGTGTACTGTGGAGATGTTTTCACTAAATTTCCAGGCGGACTTCTATTTATAGAGAGATTCCAAATTGCATAGGCTCTCAAAAGATCACATTTGAACCCTGACAGGGAATCCACTAAAGACTAAAGCATCTTTCCAAGGAGTCCAAGTTGCTGAACCACAAATGGACTAAAGCATTACAAAACAAGTTTTGTAAGAAGGAAGAGCCTCGCCCTTCAGTTTGTGAGTATCTTCTTTTAGTAGACAAAAAAAGCACTGACATTAATGTTCAATCACCAGTTCTTCAATGATAGGACTAAAATAAAATCCTCAGTAAAATACACCAACGTAAATTTCAGCCCTCTGAGTTTATGTAGCATTTAACAGAATAAAATTTAATTTTTTCTTCTATTGGAATTGCTCCTTCATGGTGCCAAAAATAAATAGATGCTGTATTATTAATTAGTAAATTTGTTATAAAGTTTATAACTTCTTTTGATATGAGTTCAGCTCAAGTAAAGCATTCAACTCCTGGCCAGTGTGTGCTAATATTGGAATGTTGTATATTATGAGTTAAGGCATCATAACAGTTCCTCTTTATTTGGGGGTAAGAGTTAAGAGCTACAGAATTGTTTCACATTATACTCATGTGTAGATAGAAAGATCGCCTCAGGGAAAAGACTAACAATTAGTTTCATAGATATTAAAAACAAAACAAACATTGATGAATACTTATCACTTAAGATGAACACAATTCCTAGATAAAAACTAGAAATAGAACAACTATATTAAAGTTGATAAAGGGTATCTACCACAAAGCTACCAAGATCTTACACAATAATAATTTATATTTATCATATAATTTATAGTAATGTATTGTAATTTATAATAATGGATGCTCCTCCTTGAAATTTAATAAGACAAAGATAACACTATCTCTATTTGTATTCAACACTGGTCTGGAATAAAGTATGAAAAGTAAAATGAGTAAAAGGATTGAAGTAAAGAAAAAAAATCTTCATTATTTTACAGGTAATAATGCATGATTACTTCTATTGATATCCAGAGGAAATTTCACATAAAACATTAAAAGTAACATGAATTTTCATTGAGAAATCTAGATTAGATATATTTTCAGTATTTTGAAAAGTCAATACAACTCTTTCTCAGCACCAATGATTAGAAATACTTTTCTAATAATAAACCCACCAAACAACAATGTACTTAGAGAATAAATGAAACAAAAATGTGCAGTTAGATAAATGGAAATATTATCCATTTTCTTGTCTTGGTATGGCTAAAAATCATACAGATATCCATTTTTACACATCAGTCTACTAAATTCAAGCAATACCACTAGAACTCTCCTCAGAACTTTTCCAGAGTATCCCAAAGTTTCCTAAAAATAGTATAACATGGAAGCACTCAAAAGTAACACAGAAAATTTTGAAGAATAAAGTGTGTGGTTTACATGACAGATACAAAGGCTTCCTAGATAGGGCTTCTGGTATATAGTTCTAAGGTTAGGGTAAAAAATATGTACTAATTTGGACTATAAGTTTCTCACATATTTACAGGCAAAGTATTAAATGTCTGTGTATTTTAGAAGTAACCATTTCAGAAGGAAGGAAGGGAAGGAGGGGCTATGAATACACAGAATTATTTTTTATCATTCAATTCTAATCTGAATGTCATCTCTCCTTTGTAGCATTCCTACACATTCAGCCCCCTGGATGGAAGTTGGTTAAATCCAAGAATGCAGACCCAGGGGATACAGAGGGTCACCTGAACTGTGCCATTTTATGTAAGTAACTAGAGCATCCTGGGTTTTGGTAGCCACTGGAGGTCCTGGAACCAGTCACCCAGGATACCAAGGAAGGACTACACTTCTTTCAGTAGGTTTCAATATGCCCTGCTCTTTGCTATCATTTAACCCAAATCTGCTATGGTATTTTATATTGTATACTTTAATTATATTCTCACTTACCTTTCTCTTTTAACAGATTAAGAGCCTATTCAAAGCAAGATCTATGTCATATTAATATTTATATCACCAAATTCATTGAAAGACTCTGTATTCATCGGAATGTCTGATGAAGTGTGTATTTTATGGAAATAAACACAACTCTGGACACAGAGGTCATTCTTCCAGGGAATTAAGCATGACCTTCTCTGTATTTCTAAGAGTGAGAAAAACAACAAACACATTTATAGACCCAGAAATAGTCTTTTAGATACTCTCTTTAAGAATATATATACTGTGTATATGTACACATATGTACATATGCATATATTATATACATGTGTATGTATATGTTCTATACATGCACACACACATATATTTACCTACTACATTAAGCAAACATGTATGCATATATAGGTATATTTGTATGCATTTATGTGGATATACAGGTAATCTCATTTGACCCAATCTAATATTCACATCACTTAAAATGAATTTTACTCTCAATACTACAAGCCTCATTCTCCCTCTGTCTCAGTCAGGGAGCTTCCCCTCCACACTTCTTCAATTCCCTCATTTTTGCTCCTCAGCCCTTATTCTCTGTCCCTCTGTCTGCCTTTTAAGTTAACACTCTCAAAAACCTTCTTTTAAATGTTTACTAAAGCTAGCATCAGACCATGTTTCTTCCCTGGTGTTACATCAACACTTCCCACTCCATCTAGTTTTTGACTGCTGAGTTTAACACTGGGAGGAGGTGAGGATTTCTGTACCTGCCAATTGGCACTGCTTGGGAGGAAATCTGGCATCAGAACAATTGCACATTTAAAGTCGATGCCACCAGGCCTCTTTTCACTGGGCATTTTTTCCCTGTTCTTTTCATGGACTTTTGTTCCTCTGAAACTTCAGATGACTCCCACGAAGGATAATAAAATGAGTGTTAGGCTTTCTAGAAATTATATTTTACACAGAAATGGAATGTGTTATCTAAGCATGATGGAACAGAAAATCAGAAGTATCATGAGAAAAATGCTTATGTTTCTATATGGTTTAAAAAAAAAAACAAACTGTATCTAGATAAGAATAAGCTTTTTTAAACATAAATGGAAATACTTGGTAACTTGACAACTGAAGGTCAAGAAAATGAGAGGATACACTTTGAAACAGTGATCATTCTAAGATTTGTCTTTCTGGCTAGGAGATGGTAGGTTAACATTTCCACTGTAAGACTCAGAAAGAAAACTGGATAATTTGTAACAGTATTTTTAAGTAGATCATATTGCTGAGGGAAAACAAATACTTGACAGATTAAAGATTGGAGAGAAGAAATAGCCCTTGCCGGGAAGGCTGACGATTATTGCGGACCTTTGCTAATACTGGCTATAAGCTAAAGATGAGGCTTGGGCTGAGCTGAACAACTAAACAAAGGGAAAGAAAAATTAGCTAATTACTGACAATCTGACAGGCTAGCGTAACAGACTGAAATCTAGAAAAGTCCCTAAAGCAGGGTCAGTTTTTCCTAATTGAAACTGCTGAGTTCTGAGGCAACATGAGAAATCAGGGGGTTTATGCGGAAACTGATAAAAGGCAGAGAGAAATCTACATACTACATTAAGAGTCTCATAGGCTGAACACAGTTTAGGATAATATATTTGTAACAGAAAACTGACAAAATTCATGAATCTAGAATATATACATTTTAAACTTTTATAAAAAAAAAGAAAAAGACGACTGAAAAGAAAAGTTTGCAAAAGCACTGAACAATTTACCAAAGTACGTACAAATGCCCAACAAACAAATAAGAAGGTGTTTTTTAAAACTTCATCAGCAACTAAGAAATACAATGTAAAGCAAAAAAAATAACAGTACACATAAATTAGAGGACCTAAAATAAATCATATGACCAAGAAAAAGAGTTGGGGAGGGTATGAAATAAGTGGAATTCACATGCAACTGTTGGTGGAAGTGTTAAAGTGGAATGATTGTCATGAAAAGTATTTTAGCATAATCTGTGAAAGCTGGAGATAGATAAATCTCTGTGCAAGTATATTTAGTCCTTGGCACATCCCCTTAAAGATGCATACACCTGTGTACCCAGAGAGATGTACAAATATGCTTGTAACAGCAATATTTACTAACAAGAGAGCAAAATTGGAAACAACCCTGAAGTCCATCAATAGTAAAATATATTAATAACCTGTGATACATTTATAAAATAAAATGTTATATAGCAATGGAAACAACTACACATCTACCTGTGTTTTACAACAATACCGAGTAATTGATGTCAGACATAGAAGAATATATATTGCTGTCTTTCTATAAATGTAAAGAAAAAGCCAAGAGTATTAAATTGTAGTGCTTGTGCATGCATGCTTAAGTGGCTAAATTATAATTTTAAAAAAATCTAGAAAGGATCAACATAAAGCCAGAAAAGTGACTGCTTTGTGGGGAAAGGAGAGGTATATTATAAGGGAAAGAGGGAGGCTTAAGGAGTCTACAAACATCTAATTTCTTTATGTCTGTGATGATCACAAAAGTGTTCTTGTAATAGTTCGCTGAAATTTACATTTATGTTTTGTCCCTTTTTCTGTACTGGTGTTATACCTGACATTGAAAAGATGAAATAACAGTAAGACATTTCTGTAGAATTCAATGTCATATCACCTATATTTGGCAGATGACAAAGGCAATTTTTTGTGTGAATGAAACTATCTAATAAAGGAAAATATTAAAACATAAGTAAGAATCACGGATCTTTAAAGGAATCTCATCTTAGGGGCATAAACACGAAAAGATTTTAATTTTTCCAATGATGACCTGTTAATATCCTATATTAAAGTCCACCTTCTTGCTGGGAAGTAGTTTCTTACTGTCATTTTGTCCCAGTTCTCGAACTCTTCATCCAAGTTCAGTTCTTAGACTGGCCTTATCCTACTATTGAAGAATCTGTCTCTGTGGCGTAGGCTACCTACTTCTTCATGAAACCCATTCACTGTTTCTCTAGCGCATGTGGCTAGAATACGTATGTACTCATTTAGTCCCTTGTAGTTATGTGTGAATAAATGTGTTATCTCTGGCCCATGGATCTGATGCATTCCACTCACATGCCAAGCCCTTAGAAACCACCCATGCAGAATCCTTAACGTCAACGGATAGTAATGTTCACGGTGATCTTGGACGTCACGTGGATAGATGCAAAGCCTCTGCCAGCCTTGTGTCCTGAATGGTAATTTGAGCAATTTACCCACCCCACCTCCTACCCTACCCCATGCCGATAGGAGTTAATGAAAGCAAGAAGAAAGTCTGTCAACTTGAGACAATGAGATTTTAGTGTTTGTTACAGAAAGTAGCATTATTGTCATTAAAACTTCAAACTTGCGCTTGATTCAAAGCTCTTTTTCTCCACCCTTAGCACTCTGGAGCAGCAGCTAAGGGACTTGGGTGGAGGGGAAAGAATGGCATGGGCTGAAGGATTCCAGAAACCTCTTTCCTGTGTCACTTGTAGACTCCTACAAGGTTAGACCACGTAGTTTTTAGCCATGTTTCCCATAAAACAGGAAATTTTTACTTGGTGCAAAACAGAATTCTATTACATCAGCAAAAGTTTGAAAAAGAACTCCACAAAATAATTCCAAGAGGGATGCAATTATGGACTCCAAATTTTAGCATCTGAATTCCCTTAAATGTTTTCTGCAGAAAAATAAAATCTCCAGGTTCATTAGGTAATTAGTGAATGAATATTTTAAACGATAAATCCTGCTTTGATTGACATGTGGTGACCCTTCTTTTTTACCCAGAAAAATGGCTCTAGAAATGTTTTGAACAAAGCCTCCTAGATATACATTAAGATCATTGCCTTGTTGTAGTGGTTGCTGTTTATTAGAGTATCAAGGAAATCACTGAGATGCATCGTTGTGGTCTGTCAAAGTAAGCTCCTTTCAATCTGTTCCTGTCTGCCAGCAGAAGACAGGGAGCACCCACTAGGGACAAGAGGATGCAGGTTGGAATAGTAAACAAGATTGTGATATTTTTGATAAATATCGAGAGCCCTTAAAACCTGAAGGAGAGGGCAATTTATTCCCTAATGCCAAATTAAACCCACCAGAAGTGCTGAGGCCTTTAAAAAACCTGTATTATAAAAACATGTCCCTGAAGATGAAGATTAAAAAAATGGAAACAAAACAAAAGATGAATTTATTTATCCATATTTGAGGTAAGCAAATGAATATTATCTTTTTTTTTCTATTCAGGTTTCCACACAGGCATAGCTACAGTACACACACACGTACATACAGACTCATGCAAACACACACACACACACTCTATTGTAATAAGCAATCTGCTGGTCAGGAAACTGTCCAACAATCTAGAGTATGATTCTATCATTTGGAAAGTCATAAATTATGAAAGTTATAGAAAGTTCTACGTCTTTCTTTTTTACATCCAATTTTGCAGCTTGTACTGTTTCTCTTTCTTCATGGATACCTCTGAGTTCATTCCTTCTCCTCCATGCCCACAATCCCCAATCCCTGAGCTACCTTGAGCCTAAATTCCTTCAGCATGCTTTTCATTTCAGACTTTCCTTGCTTCAGTCTATCCCAGTCCTACTACCAAAGGTATCTTTCTAAAATAACGAATTGGACTAAGACATACCTCTCTTCCAAGCCCTGTAATGTATGGCACCTTTGGGGAGATCCCTTGAGAAATTGTTCAAAACTGCATTGCTTTTTTATGTTATGTTTAAATCTATGATGTTCTTTTACATGCTTGATGGAGAAATGCCTTTAAGGTAAGACTGCCTGACAAAGGAACTTCTATGGGCAGAGTCAAGATGGTAAGCTACGTGGATGGAACAGAGTTAATCAGCAAGGCAAATAAACACCAAGAGCAGACAAATAGGATAGGGCAGACATCCTGGATCAACTATCAGAGAACTGAAAGGTGTTTTCTGCAGGGGCTGGTACTTTCAAATAAATGTCTCTAGAAGTATCTTAAATGCAACATGTTCAAAATTAAATTCAGTATGTTGTTCACCCCAGAGTAGCCCCTTTTCATGGTCTTTATCTTAATGAATGGCCACAACCAGGCTTGACCAAGATGGAAATTTAGGAGGACTGGTCACATTTTATTAGTTCTATTTACTTTAGATCTCAGGCAACTGTCTCTTTTGCTCCATCCGTAAGCCATCCAGAGCACCTCTCAACTCACCCCCACCGGTGACCTCGAAGCTACCTTCCTACTTTCCAGTCTCTCATTTTTCCAATGATTCACCACACTTCTTCCAAATACATGTTCCTAAAATATAATACTTAAAACCTTTAGTGGACTATCTATGGTCTGGAGGATAATTCAAAGTTATTTCCTAATCAAATTATGATGATCAGTATTCATCATATCACCATCATCTTTTCTCTAAGTAACTCCAATCTTCTCTCTTACATCTTACTTGATCTCCCCCTTAACTTCTTGAACTGTTTATCTAAACTGGTGGTTCCTTAAGTGACTTCTCTCCTTTATTTACACTGTTTTCTCTTCCTAGAATGCCATTCTCTTCTTGCCAAATTAGTTTATATCTACCCATAGTTTAGTCCACAACACTTGCTGATCCCGCATGTAGACATAACCATGTCTCTTGGGCAGGCTGCACACAGTACATAGTACATGGTACTGTAACACCAGAACATCCCACTTCATGTTGCATATTTCATTCTTCATCTGCTAGTTTTTATCATTATTATGACCACTTATATTGCTTAGATATAGAATAGATTATCTTCAAATCTGCATTCAGTGAATGAACAAATGAATGCACAGGCACATGGATGGATGGATGCATGGATGGACATGTAGATGCATGAATAGTTCTTTCCTAATCTAAAATTTCATTATTTCAAGAGCTCTTAGTGCAATTCAGCTTTAAGTTGTGATCATATTGAATCATGGGACTGAGAGAAAAATGTAGTGTATTAAGCCCCTTAGAAGAAAAGGACAAAATCACAGGATCTTTCCTTTCCAGAAGTAGAAATCTCCATGGTAAGAAGAGGTTAGAAAGGTATACATTAGGCACCTTCTCTTTCTTATTGTAAGCACTGAGTTACCATGTGAACTAAGATGAGAACAGGCCCAGAATATCTCACACCTTCAGTGTGACTGACACCAAGCAAAAGACATTCAATTTTTTATTAAAAACAAAAATTCATTTGAAAGGCTTTGGTTCCGAAACCTCATCAGCTCCACATGGAATTGTTTTTTTCAGAGAATTCAGGACAAAATACTGACTCAATTCCTTCAAAGAGCTTAAATCCCAGTATGGAAGACAGATTTAAATAATCCCATGAGATATATTTAATTTTTCCCTGTAGCGAGAATTAGAGGAGAGTTTCAGGGTATTAGGAGAACATGAGAGGAAGGGGTAATTTTAAGTGTTATTAGGAAGTTCAGAGAAGTATGATTTCAGCTGGGACGTGAAGAATGAGAAAAAAGCTAAGTAGGTTGAAATGAAGGTGTTGTAGTGGGTAGGTGGGAGGTGGAAATGACGTATGTCTTCACTAACTCAAGAGATTTCATGACACCAGTTCCATGATCACTGCCCATGATTTGCAATAAAGGTCATCAGACAAAAAAGAGACTCCTTGGCTGTCAGCGGATTTTGGGTATAATGAATAATAATAGTCTGAATTTAAGTGGAATTTAGATAGCTTCCTGTAATTTGGAGATTTTATTACAATTTATTTTTACAGAATGAGATTTTGACCCATATTAAATTGACTGTCACCTCTGCCACCAAGTCAATGCTAATTAATGGAAAGGCTGTGATTTTCAAATCAAGTAATATTCAGAGTTAGACTCTACTGCTCTGTTTGATAAACAGCAGTTTGACCAAGATGGACTACTGAGAGATTATTTTCTCTCAAACAATTATGAAATTGGCCCAGCATAAGTACACCAATTTAACTAGATAGAGTATGTTTGGTTTATTGAAATGAATCTTTTCAGTAGCAGAAAAAAACACCCTTGAGAATGTTGTTAAGACAATATAACAAGTTAGATTAATATAGATTTGACCAGCAAATGGTTCTTCACTTACTGGCCTTTGGATTTCAATAATATTTAGCCAGAGGCTGTTTTTCAAGTACTGTCACTTGGGCTTTTTATAATGAAAAGCAGAAAGGAAGCTTTAATGAGCTCCATCCAAGTTCATAACATTCAGACTCCAAACCCAGAAAACAAAGCCAGCCACCTGTAAATGTTTGACCTATTGTTCAGAAGGGAATTCTTTGAAGAGAGGTAGAGATTTGCAGAATACAGAAGTGAAAGTAAGAAAATACCAGAAGACAAAACTTTCCTACTTGAAAATTTAACAAAGCCAGCCTGATTCTACCCTTTTAAAAAGGTACAGTTATTCAGGAATATATTCCCAGAGTGATTTGGAAAAATAGTTTGCATGGAAAGTCACGTTCAGTGTGTTAATCTGTTATTCCCAAAGTCATAGTGAATGTGTTAAATATTTTTTTCTGATAACCCTAAATTCTGGAATTTTTTGGAATATCTTTACAGAGAGTAAATTAGGCTGTATTTCAAGGGGTCTCAATTCTGCATCTACCATTTGCTCAGGTGGGGCTGATACGTATTAGCAAAGGGGAGAAAAGGCCTTATGGTAATATGAAAATAAAATGTTCCATTTATGAAGTGCTTAATATGAGCACTTGGCAAAATATTTTGTCATGGGCACTCTATAAGGGAGGTGTTTCTATTTTACAGAACAGGAAAGTGAAGCTCTGAGAGGTGGGTAACTTGCACGAGGCCATGTGACTAGTAACTAGGAAGGCTGGAGTTCAAACTTAGAATTTTCTCTGGTATGACCTTAAGTCATTTTCCCTAAATGTGAGTCCTCCCTACTCCGATTTAAATTCACATCTGCCTGAATTATGTCACTTAGAAAAAATTGTTGAAATTTTTAGAATACATTTAAAGTAATTCAGTGGGATCTGAGTAGCAAATATATTCTTCGCATTTGTCTTTTGTTTTTTGTTTATGGTAGATTTTGTTTGGTTGTTTTGCCATGCACTCCAGCCTGCCTTCACCTGTACCTTGTATTTCCAAATCCAAAGTTTCTCTGATTCAGCATTTTAAAGTCTTCTAAAGAGTGTAGGGAGAAGCCAGTGGTCTGACTGTGCAGTTCACAACCTGCTGTCCCCATGTTCTATCTAATCTGTTTGCCATCCTCTGGAAGCAAACATTTCTGAGACTGTTTGTGTTTTGAACTAATAAATCTGGTTGTTTTCAGCTCCTCCTTGTAGCTGTCTGCTAAGTGATGAAGGACTCAAACACTGCTCTCATTTCAAAAATTTTACTTTTGTCGTCTATCCTGTTGTTTCTTTCCATGTATAACCCCTGGTGCCCTTTTTACCCTTTGTGTTTTTGTTTTGTAAAAAGAATGGGATAAATGTGTTCTGTGTGACTTGCTTCCAAGGTGAGATCATTAAACCTTTTAAAATTTAAATATACATACAAAAAAGTACAAAACTCCTAAGTATACAGCTCAGTGAATGGTCACAAATTAAGCACTCTGCTTTGCCTTCCAGAGAAGTTCTACCTCCAGAATCACAGTATCATCCAATTCTAGAAAACATTTATAGACAACAGCACAACAGAGTAATTAGGATAATATTATTTGAATGTTCTCTGAAGTCCAATGGGTCAAACGTTGATTCTGACATTTATTAGTTTTGTGACCTTAATGCACCATAGATAAAAAAGTAACTCTTTGTTGTGCCCTATGTGCTTTAAAAATCATATCTCTGCCGGCCACAATTTCTATCACTGTATCTCATGTCATTGTCTTCAAATCATACTATGTCCCAGCCATGCTGATCTTACAACAATTCTTCCAACACACTTTTTTTTTTTTTTCTTGTCTCAGAGACTTTGCTCATTATTTCCCTGACTTTCTGCAAGACTGGCTCTTTTCTATCTTTCAGGTCTCACCTTAGGTGGTATCTCTGCAGAGAGGCCTTCCTGCTGACCTATCTAGATAGATCACCTCCTCTACCTGCCTCCAAAACCACAACTTACAATTATCCATTTCTTTCTATCTTTGCTTTCTGCCTCTCTCATAATTCTGCTGGCTACTTGAGGGCAGGGACCCTGTCTGGTTCACTTAGCAATACTTACTAATCATTTAGCCGTGCTTTTGGCACATAAAATCTGCTAAATAAATACTTTAAAATAAAAAAAAATAGATATGTCCAAATTGTCTCAAATAATAGTCTCTGCCTTAAAAGGATGAATGTGGATATTAAATAAAATAGTGCTCACAGAGTAGATAGCTATACACTTGATACAGTCTAAGTGATTAATAACTGATAGTTTTTTTTTTACATCTATCTGATAATATTCTTGTGAAATGATCATATTCTTGAGGGATACAGTCTTAGAATAATATTCTTTTAGGAAACCAACAAATAAAGAAAGGCAGTCACCTCTGAAGAGCCTTTTGGATGTCCGTTATTACTAAAACCAACCCCCCTCCCACTCAGGTTTTCCTAACACACCCTTTTCATCCATAAGGACAGCCCTCGATTTTGTGATTAATACATTCTGTAAATATATTAACCCTTTTATTCTTAATTTAATCGACCATCTACCATTTGCTTCAAGACCAGATATCCCATCCTTGCCCAACAGTCTTCTTCCATTTCATCCTCCCCCTTCATTCCTCTTTCTCTCTCATTCTTCCTCCCTACTTTTTAATATCCCTTATACCTAGTATTAATTAACCTCAAAAAACTAAACATCACAATTCCTCCGTTTATTAATTACTTTTTCAAGCTCCTATCTTCTCTCCTCTTCCTGTTCCTCTGTTTCTCCCAAATTTTGCCTTGACAGTTATTCTCCCAGATCACTATCAGCTTCAGAAGAGGCAAAAATCTTTCACCGGTAAACAAAAACAATGAGAACAGAGTATTAGAAAGAACAGAGACAGCGTGGCCATCTTGAATTTCTTTTTTTCTGCCATTGGCACCATTAGTAGAGCATGACTGGGATGTTTTAAATTGCCGAAATTCATGTTGCAATTTATGATCATTAAGCACACAGACGGCAAGCACTCAGATCTTTTCATCAAGAGTTTCATTCCATCTTCTTTCACAGTTATTCCCTGACCAATTACTGCATGTAAAGTACTATGCTAAGCCCCCAAGATGGGATGCATGCTTCTCAATTAGTGAGGGACATAAATACAGATCAATGAGATAAACCTCTTAAGGACATTAGGAATATATACAGGAAGTGTTACGAATACTTGGAATAAGAAAAGATCAATTATACAGGAGAATCAATAAGGTGTGGTAGAAATGATGGCTTCTGAGGTCGGTTATGAAGGATGACTCATAAATGTACGTAAGTAATAAAGAGACTACTAATGCTCTTACCTACTCCCTGTAGAACATATTTTGTTGTTTAGGAATTTCAAAAGACCTTTCTATTTATTGGCTATAGACCAGTCTCATACAGACCTTTTGATAACAATCCTGAATTAGTCAGCTCTAAGTGATACCACAGTAACAAATGATTTCAAAATCTCAGAAGGTTACATTTACAGAGATTTATTTCTCCCTCTCACGACATGTACTTCGCAGACTCGCTGTAACTTTGCCCCACATCTTATTTATTCTACCACCAAGATTTAAAGTAGATTTCTTACTAAGGGAGTGGTTAGGTGTGCAGGGAAAAGGAAGGTGGTAGGGCAGAGAAATGGCTCTTCAAGCGGCTGCTCGGGAGTGGTATGTGTCACTTCCACTCACGTTCACTGGCCAGAGCAAGTCACATGGTAAAACCTAATGTTCACAGCCTCCCTGGAAGGTGGGCACTAATAGTACCGTTTTACAAATACGGAAACTTGACTGAGACATCAATAAAAAGAGAAGACTTTATGCAGCAACTAATTGGTGGAGCCTGGGTTGCAAACCCACGTAGAGCACATTTCAGATTATCTTCCCAAGACCACGTAGTATTGTCTATTACAGGGAATAAAACAGACAGATTTAAATTTTGATCTAATCTAAGTTAAAGTCTTCTGAGTTTAACTTTGTTCTGTCTAATCTTAGAAATGCAGTGTCTGATCTTATAAGTAATCTAGAGTGAAAAAGAATATTAAAAAGAATATATGTATGTATTATGGATGACTGAAACATTACGCTGTACACCAGAAATTGACACAACATTGTAAACTGATTATACTTCAGTTTAAAAAATGCAGAATCTGAAACTAGAAGGACCTTACAAACCATGTCCACTGCCTTAGCACCTGATTAAATACAGTTATATAATTTTTAAACTCCTGCAATGGAAAAATATTACAACTAATTTCTTAAAACTCTACCTTAAAGGAAAGATCCCAAATAAAAACCAGCTTTTATTTTTGTTTTCTTTCATTTTAGGTGTCAATTTTCCAAAGGCCAAAGCATATCACAGAAGGAGCAGGGTAGAATTTTCATGACAAATGTTTGTGAACTTCTAGATAATAATTTCTCTTATTTAGCCATTTGTGCGTACTACATGAATCACAAGAAAGGCAAGATCCAGCTGGGTAATTAGTTTAAAATTATTATTATTACTGTTATTGTTATAATTGTTAATACAGTTCATATTGTATTACAATTGTTTTTTATATTGTAAGAAACATATAACCCTGTGTCCTTTGCAAAACATTAATAATAAAGAGATTATCATATGAAAAAGCCACTAGAAATAGGGTGTTGCCGAAGTGTTTTTTTCCCCTATTCATGTGATACTAATGCAACCTTCAACTCTATATACCAATTACTAAGATGGACTTTGCTTTTATGTTGTTGTTTTGTTGCAATTCTTTATAATGGGCAATTACAATATTACTGAGACATAATTTTTAGGTTATGTACCTCTTTTTTAAATCAAAGGCAAAGAAAACAATTAAGTTTGTCTTAATAGCCCACTAGCTTTTATATTTTAGTTCTCTAATTATATAACAAAAAGCACATCAGAAATCGTTCTAGATTATTTTCACATGTAATAATAATTTTATATACATAATTCTTCTTTTAGGACCAATAATAATTCAAGCATAAAACAGTGAGGTTAATAAAGCACCTCCTTTGATGTCATTAGTCCATTATAGTATTTTGTGTCTTCTGTCAGTTCTGTTCTCTGGCCTCATCAAAAGCTTCTATCAGCAATAACTTCCTCATTTTTAAAGTAAGACCTTGCCTAAGGATGTTAGCATTCTGCTCCGCATTTATCATGTGGAAGGGAACAGACAAAAACAGACTAGATGATCTGTATTACAAGGACACAGTTAAGAACGGGCTGGTTTAAAACATCTGAAACTTCAGGAATGCCCTTGAACTTCAATCTCTGCATTTTAAAATATAATTCTGAAGTAACATGCACAAAAATGCAGAAAGGGAAATAACATATTCAGAACGAAATAAATCAAAATTATTTCAGATTATTTTATCTCTAAATCGTAAAGTGCATAGCTGATCTATGATGAAGTAAAAAGAAAAGACTTGGTTGGAATCCTCTCTCTAGTGACTAGCTGTGGCTCTGGGCACTTGCATAACATGGACAAAAAAATGTCTCTAGAGTGCTGTGCGAGGCCATGAATCACAGCCCCTGATGTGGAGTAGTTAGTTGGTTATTGGATGCTACTTTCTCCCTTACGTCTGCATTTTCTATTTCTCTGCTCCTGAGACGTCTGTTCTCTTGGACTCTTGCTTCATCCTTTGTTCTGCATCTACGCTATGCACACCGGCCCTCTGCAAATTCATTCACTCTTCTCCAACCCCACTGCCCCTGCTCCTCTCAATGGAACTGCTCCACCAGACTTTTAATCTAACCTGCTTCACTGCACCTGCTTTTCTCAGTCTGTTATATAACTTTCAAAGACTTCAATAATCGTATATCAACCAACTATTCTAATTGGGCCCTTCTAAATTCTGTCATATATGTTATGCTCAGAAAAAATTGTATTCACTGTGTCCCACAAAACTGTTCTAAGCCCTCTGTCTCAAATGCTCTGCTGTTCACAAGGCTGTAAATATCACTCAACTCACAGGGAAATGCCATTTTCTTTATAAAGAATTTCCAAATCTCCTTAGTTTTGAGTAATCTAATCCTCCTCTTAATTTTCAAATTTCAAGATAATATTATTTTCCTATAAGAAAATGTACTCTAGTTAATCTGGAAGGTACATAAAAGCATGTGATAAATTAAAATCATTTATAATTCTACAACTGAAGGACACTATTAGTATATAGACCTGTATGCCTCTAGAGGAATAAACTACACAATACATGTTCTTTTTTATATGTCTCTCCATTTGATTATTTTAGGATACATGTGCAGAATTAAACTGCTAAGAAGAAACATTTCAAAAATTCAAAACCTTTTATTATATGTTGATAAATTGACCTCAAAATGGCATACACATTTATACTCCATCACCAATGTTTGATGATCCCTATATACTCCCACATTTGCCATCACTGGAAAGTATATTAAAATGTTTCTGTATTTAAATCTTTCATAATTAAAATATTTGCCAGATTAATAACTGAAAAAATTTCCCCAAAGCTGTTTCAAAGTTCAGTTCTTTGGTTATTAGTGAAGCTAAGTAATTTACCATTGCTTGTCATTAGCATTTCTTTACCAAAAAGTTGTTTTTTTATACCTTTTTGTCCAGTATTTTCTTTTTAGATGGTGACCTTCTCAAACCTTAAGAGCCATTCATAGAGAAAAAAATAACAAACTATATTGCAGGAGTTTTCACTAGTTTTGCTTTGCTATGGTATTGGTTTGATGCCCAGAAATTCAAATTTTCATGTATTTATATAGTTAAATCTTTTCATATATGTTTTGTGCCCTTGAATTTACAAATATTTGTTATGGGGACAAAGTGGCCGAGTAGTTAAGGCAATGGATGGCTGTAAATATCTGTTATACTTCGAGACTAGATTAATATTTACCAATTATTTTATCCCTGATTATTTAATAGTTTCATATTTATTTTTAATATTTTACATTTTAATTCTTTATTTTTTTAGTTCATGATATATGTTATGAGCCAAATTGTGTCCCTCCCAAAATTCATATGTTGACGTCTTTATCCCCAGTACCTTGGAATGTGACTGTATTTGGCTATACGGCTTAAAAAGGTAATTACGTTAAAATGAGATCACGTATGTGGCCCTATTCCATTGACTGGTGCCCTTATAAGAAGACTATTTGAAGGCAATGGAATAAGACTAGTTACAAGCCAAGGAGAGCGGTCTCCGAAGAAATCAACCCTGCTAACACCTTTTGGACATCTAGTCTCCAGAACTATGAGGAAACACATTTCTGTTGTTAAAGCCATGCAGTCGATGGAACTTGCATGGCAGCCCTAGAAAGTTAACACAGTGGATGAGAAACAAGTCCAGTTTTCCTCCTTGATGGATAAATATCCAATTTTTCAACACTTTTAATATATGATGTTTTTCAATAAGGAATCAAATCATGTAATACATTGTTATATATGATTACATATGTTTCTCAAGTATTTATTCTGTTCTATTAATCATGGAGTTACTGTATGATATTTTTTAAAATATTGGTGATGCAGTCTCCCGTCTTTACTTTCTTCATTAAAAAAAAAGTATTGACTCTTCAAGAATTTGTATTTGAGATACAATTTTAAATTAGGTGATCCAGTTCTGAAAACCAATAGTAATGGCAATTTTTAATAACTGAATTACTTTGAAAATTAATTTGGGAAGAGGGAGGTCTTTAGAATACAGAGTATGTCTATCAGTTAATGGTGAATCTTTTTATTTATTCAAGTCTTCTCTTAGCCTTTTAGTAATATGTGGAGTTTTCATCATATGAATCCTATATATTTCTTCTCCTATGTTGTCTAGTGTTTCATTAAGTTATTAAGTCATCACACAGAACAATCTCATTAATTCTGATAATCTTATCTAACTTGTATAATTAAAAATGACAATTTTGATCTTCTTTTAACATGTGAACCATGTTTTACTTTTCTTTTATTACATTAGCTATACCTTCCATTGCAATGAAATCAGTAATGATGATACCAGAAATACCATTTTAGGGAAATTCTTGTTCGAAAATCAAAACAGATATCCATATCCTTGGTTGCATTCAATTTACATAGTAAGTTCCCTTGATAAGTCGGTGGGTAAAGGGTTCGCAACTCCAAAAGAGAATGAGTAGTCACTGAGTTTGTCCATTAAAATGACTTTAAAATTGACATTAATAATCAGATATGACTCCCATTAATTTTTATCTCTTGACTAATGAGGGTTATTTCTTTGAATTATTTCAGCCGTTGAAGCAGAATTGAAGATCCTACTACTCTTGCCCCATCACACACACACACGCACATGCACACACGCACACACTGCACTGTTTTAGAAGGGCAAACTTAAAAGAGATCCATCCACGATCAAGACTTCATAATCACAAAAAGACAGATTGCTGTCTATCCCATCGTGATCTAACCCTCTTCCCTTTTTTAAAACAAAAATGGTTCACAATGAAGATAGATAACTATGAATTCCACAAAGATGTAACACCATAATTTTGGTAACACAAACAGCCATTCTTTTTAGTCTGATCCTCTTTTTACTGCACTTAGCACTTTCTTCATTGGAAAGTGTGTGTGTCTGTGTGTCTATGTGTGTCTGTGTGAGCATGGACCTGTACATGTCTCCTTTCCTCTAACAGATCAGAAGCTCTTCAAGCACAAAATTCATGTCTAACGTATCCCGTGTTGCCTGAGACTCTAATACCATCTACACTGTGGAGACATTTAATGAATGCTTGGTGACTGAAAATTTATTATTCTGTTTTCTGACATTTTTATTTACTCAATGCTTTGGTTCTAAATAGTTATAAATTAATGTGTTTTTCCCTGTCATATGTATTAGAAGAAGTATATTTATAAAGTGTTCTTAATTGGCTTGTTATATATCTTGAGGGAAAGTTGTATCTTTTTGTTAATTCCCAAAACATATTAATATAAAGAATGTTATTGAATATCAGGGCAAGGAACATTAATTCCCACCCCCTAAGATTTATTGTTAGTCATACCAGACCTACAGAAATATTTAAATATACTTTTTTGAGAGCACTAAAAAGGTCATATGTTTCTCTCTCCTGTTTTTCTGCAGAATTGTTGTGTTTGTTTTATAAATTATAAATAACTTTAAATTTTTAATAAACTGTATAATCTAAATACATTTGTATGAATAAAATTATAATTTTAAATACACTACACTTACAACAATTGTAGTAGGCTGCTTAAGACCAGTCCTCAAAAGATAAATCCACATTAAACTGAAACATCATGAAAAATGCATGGGAAAATGCAATAGGAAGAAACATAATTACTCTGGATTAAAATATTTGCATGAGGATGAGGAGAATAAAAATCTATCAAGTTGCTAGATTATATTATCTTCACTGTGACAAACACTAAAAAATGATTATGATGAACACCATTACTTTTAAAATAAAGGTTAAAAATGGGCTGAAGCCCTCACTTTATTCTGTTGGTAAATATTTGACATTTGACTCATAAGTCACATAAGGATACAAATAAGAGACACAGGATCTTGTAAAAACAGAAGGCTTCAGTCCAGGCTCCACGCCCAATATTCCCTAGATTCTAATTCAGATATAGTGCAGGTCTACTGTGCCTATGGGTTATCTGAAAGGAATTACAAGAAAATTAAAGAGTGGTCTTTATATTTCTATTGCAAAATAGAAATGCTCTTAGTCATCCCTAGGTTTCAGAAAATTGATTCAAAGCTATGAGTTATAGACTGAAGCAAAAGTACCTCTGTAGCTTTATAAATGACACTGGAAATGGCCATCATTTAACCAGCTTTGATAAGTCATATAAATTCTCCTAATACTTAAATTCATCTAGAGAAATGTTTCTATTCAGAATCCTTATAAAGTGTCTCCTTGGCTTAGACATCCATATTTTTTTAAAATTTAATTTTGGGAGGAAGTCATTAGGTTTATTTACTTATTTTAATTTTTTTTTTTTTAATGGAGGTCCTGAGGATTGAACCCAGGTCCTTATGCATGCTAAGCGTGTACCACTGAGCTATACGCCTCCCCCTGCTCAGACATCCACCTTTGAAGGTCACTACGTTAGCTTCTCAGGGCTTTCACAACAAAGTATGACAGACTGGGTGGCTTAAACAACTGAAAATTATCTTCTCACAATTCTAGTAGTCCAAGATCAAGGTGTCAGCATGACTGGCTTCTTCCAAGGCTCCTCTCCTTGGCTTGTACAGGGTCATCTTTTTCCAATGTCTTCACATGGTTTTCCCTCTGTGTCCTAATTTCCTCTTTGTATAAGGACACCGGTCATATTGGATTAGGACTCACTCAATGACCTCATTTTAACTTAATTACCTCTGTAAACACTCCATCTCAAAATACAGTCATACTCTGAGGTACTGTGGGCTAAGACTTCACTGTACGATTTTCGGTAGGACACAGTTCCGCCCACAATAGTCACATTCTGGAAGAAATTTCCTCTAGAGTCCTCAAGACCACCTCTCGCAACCAGTCATGTTTCCAGGACTGCTATTTTGTAACAGGTTCTCAATGTATATTCTGCTTTAACCTTGTTTATATAATCTGCCCTACATTCCATGTTTTTTTTTAACATCCTGGAAGGAAATGGCTGCCTCTTTTCTTTATTGTTTTCCCTATAAGGATTTTCCATAATTTATATCTCTTTCTTGGTATTGCCACAACGTTATTACTGTGAAGGTAATATAACACTGTGCCTGACAGATAATCAGCACTCATAATTCAATACACAATCATGATTCTTTTCCATACCCCTCTGCTTTATACCTCCCTCCCTCGCCTTCTCCCTCCCTCCCTCTTCTCTCTCTCTCTCTCCCATGTAGAACAAACAAACATTTCTAAAGATCTACAATTCATCAGTGGCTACATATTTTCTCAAACTGAATGTGCTGAACTTTTCTCTTTTCCTCCAGGGAAGCTATAGGTTCCATAAGGGAAAATACATACGTCCGTAACCTTCCATCGGATTTTTTTCAATCTTTTCTAGGAATGCTGTCCATATTGACAGAACATTCCTTAATATGAATTTATCTTTTACCTAACTAATTTTAAGAAATAATTATATCTACCATTTCTTGAATACAGCTGTGTTCTTGGCTGTGTTCTTGGTACTTCATACACATAGTTGGATTTGATATGATGATAGCCAAATAATACAAGTGCTATGTTCAGATTTTACAGAATAAAAGCATCTTTTAAGAGTGGTTAAATAAAAGGTCACATAGCCAAAGGATGGCAGTATTAGAATTTTAGCCCAGGTATCTCTATGTCAAAACTCTCTGCTCTTTTTTTATTATTCTATTATTTTCTTTGTCTTAAGTCAACAACAATCATCAATGACATGACTGTAGTCGGATGAACAGTATCAGTCTGATAAATTCATGTCTACCTTAAACGTATATTTGAAATAAGGTCTTTGTAAATGTAATCAAGTTGAGGATGTGCTGAATTAGAGTGGACCTAAATCCAGTAGATTGGTGCCTTTGTCAGAAGAAATTCTGCCTGAAGATTGTAGCAACAACTTCTGCCTGAGTTTCCAGCCTGCCAACCTGACCTGTGGTTTTCAGACTTGCCAGCCCCCACAACCATGTGAGTCAATTCCTTAACAGAAATCTCCTTAAATAGCCTATCTCTTTTGTTTCTCTGGTGGACCCTGACAGACACAGGGATCCATGAATTCACTGCCTGTTCTTCTGGTTAACTGTCTCATCTCTCCAATCCACCTCAAAAACCTAAACAGTTCTCCTACAATGAAGACTAAAAACTGAAATTATCTTCTAAGTTAAGTCAGAAGAAATGGTCAGTGTCTTAGACAATTTTTACAAATAAAATTCAGGATACCCGTGAGTTTTTACACTCTACAATGTATTTTTCTAAAATACATATCCTAACAGAATTCTCACGCAATCAGAAATATCCTTTCTCACTGTTCACACTACACATTTTGAAGCAATGGAACATTGTGACGGCACATTTTATACCAAGTGATTTACGCACACCTGTCCACTCTGGATAAGATCTCCATGTGCTTTTCACATTTATGCCTCTGTTCCTCTTGGATATAAACATGTAATTAAGTAACTGGCTCGCTATACCATTAGTATTATTGTTCAAATTTAACAGCCTTACAAAGAACAAATGAAAGGGGGTGGGGAAGAGAAAGAGAAAAAAAATTGGTATGAAACACTCTCTTAATCAGTTTAGAATTCATATCTCAATGAATACTTAAGCCACGAACACCTTTTTAAATACTTGAAATCATCCTGTTTGTTTCCAAGTTTTACTGAGATATAAATGACATACATTGTTGTATTAGTTTAAAGTGCCCAACATAATAATCTGATACATGTATATACTACAAAATGATTACCACAATAAGTTCAGTTAATATTCATCACCTCATATGGTTACAATTTTTTTTTTTTGCATGATGAGTTTTTCAAATATATTTGAAACTTTCAAACATACAACACAGTGTTGTCAACTCCAGTCACCGTGATGTGCATTACTTCCCCAGGACTTATTTACCTGGAAGTCTGTACCTATTGACCCAACTTTACTCATCCCCACCTCCCCGTCCCCACACCTCTTGTAACCACCTATCTATTCTTTGTTTCCATGAGTTCATTTTTATTAGATTCCACATATAAGTAAGTTCACATAGTACTTGTCTTTCTTGGGTTGACTCAACTTCATTTAGCATAATGTCTTCCGGGTTCATTCATGTAGTCACAAATGGTGGAATTTCCTCATTTTTCATTGCTCAATAATGTTCTATTATGTGAATATAAACACCACATTTTCTTCATCCATTCACCCAATGATGGATGTTTAGGTTGTTTTCAGGACTTGGCTGTGATAACTAATGCTGAAATAAACACAGGGATGCAGACATCTTTCTGAGATAACGATTTCTTTACTCTTCAGATGTATACCAAGAAGTGAAACTGCTACATCAGAAGGTAGCTCTATTTTTAATTTTTCCAGGAATCTTTATACTGATTTTCATAGCAGCTGCACCAATTTGTACTCCAACCAACAGTGCACAAGTGTTCCCTTTTCTCTACAACCTTGCCTATCTCTTGTCTTTTTGATAACAGCTATTCTAACAGGTGTAAGGTAATATCTCATTGTGGTTGTAATTCGCATTTCTCTGATAATTAGTGTCTTTTCACGTACATGTTGGCTATCCGCATGTCTTCTTCAGAATAATGCCGATTCGTTTCCTCTGCCCAGTTTTCCATCAGATGGTTATTTTTGCTATTGTGTTGTATGTTTATTATACATTTTGGATTAACCCCTTATCAGATACATAATTTGCAAATACATTCTCCCATTATGTAGGTTGCCTTTTTATTTTGTGGATGGTTCCCTCTGCTGTGCAGAAGCTTTTTAGTTTGATGCAGTCCCACTTGTGTATTTTGTCTCATGTTGTCTATGCTTCCTTATCAAATCCAAAAAACAACTGCCAAGACTGATTCCAAGGCACTTACAGCCTATGTTTTCTTCTATGAGTTTTATGGTTTTAGGTCTGTCAAGTTTTTAATACCCTTTGAATTGATTTCTGTGAATGGTGAAAAATGGGCATCCAGTTTCATAATTTTGCATGTAGTTGTCCGGTTTTCCCAATGCCGTTTCCCAACCCTATGAAGAAACTACTCTTTCCTCATTGTATATTCTGGGCTCCTTTGTCATGAATTAATGTATTGCACATGTGTGGGTTTATTTCTGGGCTCTCTGTTCTACTCTATTGATCTATCTGACTATCTTTACGCCAATATCATACTATTTTGATTACTATAGATTTTTCATAAAGTTTGAAATCAGGAACTGTGATGCCTCCAGTTTTGTTCATTTTCATTAGTATTGCTTTGACTATTTGGGGTCTTCTGTGGTTTTACAAATTTTAGGGTTCTTTTTTCCTATATCCGTGAAAAAAATGCCATTAGAATTTTATTAGAGATTACATTGAATCTGTATTTTGCTTTGGGTAGTATGGGCATTTTAACAATATTAATTATTTCAATCCATGAACATGGAATATCTGTTGATTGATTTATGTTTTTTTCCAGTTTCTTTTATTAATGCTTTACAGTTTTCAGTGTACAGATCTTTTACCTCCTGGATTGAATTTCTTCCTAGATATTTTATTTATTTATTTTTGATGCAACTATAAATGAAATTGTTTTCTTAATTTCTTTTTCAGACAGTTTGTTGTTAGGGTATAGAAAAGCAATAGAATTCTGTATATTGATTTTGTATCATCGCCATGATTTCCCTCATACAACAGCTCTTGTGGCAAACTAAGTTCTGGCATATCGTATCTCTATTTTCATTTGTCTCAAAATATTCTTTGATTTCTATTTTGATTTTTCTTTAACCTATGGGCTGTGCACAAGTATGTAGTTTAATCTCCATGCATTTGTGAATTTTACAGTTTTCTTCTTGTAATTGATTTCTAGTTTCATATCACTGTGGTCAGAAAAGATGTTTGATGTGATATTCATCTTCTTAAATATATTACTACTTGTTTTATAGTCTAACATATAATACATCCTGGAGACTGTTCTACGTGCGCCTGAAAAGAGTATGTTTTCTGCTGCTTTTGGTTGGAATGTTCTGTAAATATCTGTTAAGCCCAACTAGTCTAATACATCATTTAACTCATATGGTTCTTACTGATTTTCTGTCTGTCTGTCTGTTCTATCCATTGATGAAAGAGGGGTACTGACGTCTCCTACTATTACAGTCTTTTTGTCTATTTACCCCCTTATGTCTGTTAATATTTCCTTTATATATTAAGGTATTCCTATATTGGGTACATAAATATTTACAAATGCTATGTACTCTTAATGGATTGACACCTTTGTCTCTTATTACAGTAAGGTTTTTTTCCCCCCAGGTGTGTAGGAGTCACTCAGCTAATTTCTGGATTTCTTTGAGAGGGAATTTGTCCACGTGTAGGTGTACATTTGGTTTGTCCATGAGAAGAGGTGAGCTCAGGAGCCTCCTAGGTTACCATCTTGAACTGGAACTTGAAACATATGATAGCATCGTAGAAACTTAATAATAGACTTTTTAAAAACAGGCATCACCCTCCATCTCTGCATTTGCTAAAAATGTGTTCATATAGACATGAAAGCGGCAATCCCCTTAAAGGAACTTCAAAGCTGTAATAGCTGATGCCATTAGAAACTTTTCTTACCCAAAGGTATTTTGCATATTTTTGAACAGGGCACAGTGGAGGAGTGAGCCCACCAAGGACCTGGGTGATGAGGCAAAGAGCATGTAGCCTACTGCAACACTTCCTGGTACATCAGGTTACAAACTTCATCAGCTTACTGCTTTTTGGTTTTTCACAATATTCTATGCATTTATACGTCATAGCATTTAATTCTTACAAAGTCCTATTAAAGGGGACTATGATGATATGATTATCATTTTACAGAAGAGAAACTGAGAGCCAGGAAGCATAAGTAGCTTGCCCAAGGTGACACAGCTCTAAGTTAGTGTTTGAAGTAATTCTGTCCCATAGTTTTAATATTATGTAAACAGCTCATAATCCTGTCTCAGTTCTAACGGAGAAATTGTTAAAAAAGATGAGAACAACTTAGTATGGGTTTCTATCAGCACGTACTCTGAGAAAGGATTCCAATTCACGTGGTTAATTTGGAAAATGAGGAAATCACAGCTAGCTGAATGAAGAGGTGAAACAAGAAGACAATCAAGAAATGTGTCAACAGGTCAGCGGCAGAGCAAGTGAAGGCTGCTCTGTCTTGTTGGAGACAATCTGGGAGTCGATGTAAAACCCAGACCCAACAGTGCATCTACTTTGAGGGCTGAGGATCTAGGGCATTTAAACCTCCGTTCTTCCATCACATGTGACTGGTTGAGAGCTGCCCCTGGGAAGTTGTTAATGTTAATTTCCTACAATTTGGGGCTTACTGTGCAGGGGATAAAGTAGTCTCCAGCAGCCAGACAAAGCCCTGCACCAAAAAAATTTCAGGCTCTGGTAGTGAGTTACCTGGCCAGTAAGCTCTTAAGAGCCAAGAGCTGGGGATATGGAGGGGCACCAGCCATGCTGGCGACAGAGATCTCTGCATAGTACCACAGCTCAGAGGAGACAGCTTCAGGGGAACAGAGGTAAGCTATCTATAGCAGAAGTCAGCTAGAACTGAATGGATGGACCAAGAAAGGAAAATAACGGAAGGTTAGAATTGTAGGACTATCTTAGGGCTATTTATAATTCCCACTGGAAGGATGGCTTGTCTTTGTCAATAGCAATACTTTCGTTATATTCTGAGAATACAGCTAACACTCTCTGCAGAAAATATTGACTCAGCCATTTCTATTTACTATTTTTTATATTAATTGGACTTAGGCCTTTTGTTAAGCTTATATGTTTCCTAATTCCTTCCACTTTTTATACCATTCACTTATTTAATCACACAGTGGTTTAATTCGTGTAAAAAGGCAATCCAGGGGAAAAAAAAAAGTCTTCAGTCATACACTGGCAGGTAATATCTTGCAGGGTCACTACAGCAAGCAGGTTCAATGCTATCTCCCTTCTTTGAGAATTTTTGGTGCCTTTTTTCCTGTAAGAGCCAAAGTGTTTTCCAACTTGCAAACATTTTAACAAGGAAAAAAGTAGTGCAGTCATCACTGTTAAGTTCCTTTTTCACAGGACCCAAGACATCAAAAGATAAATTATTCACCCCAAAAGCAAGTAGCATACCCTCCACAATATTTGAAGTGTTCATCACAGAAGGAGGAAATGCTGTCCTGTGTCTTTCAACCAGAGGAATCTTTGCCAAAGCAAGAACAGAATGACCCTCAAAGAAGACGCAGTCTCTATGCTAATCAGTCCTACACCTTTCAAGTGAAGGAAAGAAAAAAAAAACCAACAACAAACTGATTGCATCAAATGGTGCCAAGAGAAACAAATGGAAAAAAGAAGAAAAAGAAAAAACTATTTGAATTTCCCTTTGAAGCCAGAAGTAACAAGGGACTCCTGCCTTTTGACAATTTAAGTTTGTCATGCGTGTGGCAGCTCAGAGCATACACAAGGACAGCAACCAAAAGCCACAGAGCATCTATTTTCCATGTAAGCTGTTATTATAATATCTTTGCCGGCTGAGGGCGAGAACAGAGGGAGAGAACAGAGAAGGCTTCTGTGACCTTCTACAAGAAAAGAAAAAGGCCACGGAGAGCCATTATAAATTCGCAGATAATTAAAGGTTAAACTCGACTTGCCAATTAGTATGAAAGATAATTGTTCTCCTTTGGCAACCTGATTATGTGTACCATTTGGTCTGGAAGAATGAGTGTTTTCGTATTATTGGCGAATGTGGTCACTAGCCCACACTGCAGCTTTATCTTTCAAGAGACTTATCCTTGGAGGCCAAGGTTGAGATGAAATCCTCCATTTTTGTTGGGAAGAAATGAATTCACACAATTTGCAACACAAGATACTTGTGATTGTTGTTACTGCATAGGATACTTTGATTCACCGGGTTAAGTACGAGAGAGTACAAAGAAAATTCTCTATTAGACAGCAAGAGACTTAGCTAAAATTATACAGCATGTCATAAAACATGGTGTGGGCATTAAGGACGGGTGTGCAAGTAGACAATGCGATATATATAATGAGAGAGAGATATATAGAGGATTTGTGTCAGCAGTGGGTGTATGCATATTAGAAGAAAGTGACAAATTATGCAAGGATTGCATAGTGTCGAGAGCCTGCCGAGTGTTATCACCACCAAATGGCACAGAAGAAAAGGATCTGAGAGATACATGCATTTCACTGCATCGCAAACTTCAAGCACCGCGCAAGTACTGCCCAGAAGTAATTTTGTCAATGTCCCCACAAATTGTTGTCTCTGAAAACTGAGGTGTAGTTTAGCTTGAACGGTTAATTTTACAGATTGTATTGGTAACCTGATTGTTGTTTTTTCATTGGTTTTTATGTCTTTGCAAACCTTTGTGTGAGCACTCAATATATTATTACCATATTTTCCCATTTGCACAGAATTTTGGTAAACCTAGATATATATTTGTAATATAATATATATATTATAGTAACATAATTACTCTTTCATTAGAAGTTCTGTTTAGTTTAATAACTGTTTTATGAGTAACTTCTAAGGTCCAAACATTGTTTTAAATGTTGCACTATAGAGAAAATACCCTGGTACTGTTTTTAGCTGTGTGATTTGAATATGTTATCTCCTCTCCCTGAGCCTCCCTTTCTTCTTTGTTCAGTCACTAATGCAAAAAGGGGTGGTCATACCTAGTTTGAGGGTTTCTATGAAGAAAATAAAAGGTAATATATACTAAAATATTTAACAGAAAATGAGAAAGATTAAACACCTGTGATGTTTCCACATTCTACTGTAACATGTGCTAGACTCTCTGGAAAAATAAAGAGGAAAAAGACCCTGCTATATTTCCAGGATCTGAGATTTAGAACATGATCACCAGTTCCAATACTTTTTAGGCATATTCTCAGAGGAAGACTCAGAGTACTGGAAAGGTGTATTTCTCTTTTGGCCTGAGAGCAAGGGACAATCCTAGCTTTAAGACACATACATCATAAATATGTGACAATATTTGTAATTTGTAAGAAACATTACTTAAATACGTTTGAGGAGGAGACAGCCTTCCTTAAACTTTTGAAGACCAGGGAATGCTTGGCAGGCAGAGCAAAGGGATGAGGGAGGGAAGAAGCAACACTCTTCATAATCTTATCCTGATACCTAACAGTTACTGAGGGTCCAGCATGAGCCAGGAACTGGGACAACAGGATTAAGTCACTGCTTCTTCACAAGAGTTTTATTAGGTTAGGTATCTTCCCAATAGACACAGAGCACTTTAGAGAAAACTCTGAAGAAATGGGCTCCAAAATCTCCAGTGACTGCATGTGTTCTTTATCAGTCTACTACACTATGAAGAAATCTCGAAGAAAATACACAAAGGAAAATATAATTGGGCACAATGACTCCAAAAAGACAGTCAAAGCATTTTCCTAGAAAGTGATACTTCATTGTGTCCATGTGATAACCATCTGAAGTTCCAGGATATAGACCAAACCACAAGCTTGCTTCTCAAGCCGTGATCTCAAATATAATGTGTATAAATTTCAACGGGCAAGTTGTAACCATGAATATCAAAATTACAGTCTTTATGACCTGATTCTTACATTAGATAAATGCTGCTTTATAGGCCTGATTTAAAATAATCAGCCTAGAGAATATTGATTATAACATAACAGTTTTAGGGTAATCACACTGTTTTCTATTTTCAGTAAATTATAGTTTAATCACTTCAAAGTTAATCCTTTCATTGACATAGATTCTTTTTGGTTATTTAAAAATTATAACTCATAGTCTCTTTCTCCATAATGGAAAAGTAAATCCTGACTATATATATATATATATATATATATACAATTTTAAGATTTTTATCATGAAATACCTAGCTGAAATGATATATAAACAGCTATATCAATTTAATTTCTGGAAATTAATTATAAAAATTGAGAATATAAAATATTAGAGCTATTTATTATTTAAAGCTATAATTGTTTTAATTTGTTAAAATCTTGATTTTCTATATTGCAGCATTAAAAATGAAAAATAAACATGATCAGAAATAAATATTTAAAAGAACACAACATGTTAAAATTACAAGTCAATAAGAAAACTAATCTTTAGTTTATTCTTCTTCAAGCTCATTTATAATTGGCTAATCCAGTTTATTACTGAAACCTACCCAGTAACTTTAAGCAAAACTTATACATTTAGTAAAAACCATACCAAACCAACAAAACAAAAAGCCCCTTTTCATGAAAAGAAGGTATTTCCACATAGTAATTTGATGTTTCAGAGTTCTGGTGCTGAAGATAAAACACACACTTTCAACTCCAAATTTTGAAATTTATTAGCTGTGTGATCTTAGAAAATGTACCTAAATTGTCTTGCAGGATTCTTCTGAGGTATCAGTGAGTTTATAATCATGAAAACAACATAGTATGCCTGGCAGAGCAAGTAATTGATACACATTAACTATTATTATTTTTCATGTATTTTTAAAAACATTTTGGAGCCAAAAGCCACTCTTCATAAATGGCCCAATAGGTAAGACGTAGCCCTGCATGAATGATACAGTGTCCTTATAAACCATGATGCCTCTGGTTTCAAGTAATTGGAACTGGAAACTGCCACTTACTCTGACTTAACCTGAATGGTTACAACCTAAGTCTTGAATTCCCACACAGCTTTCCAAAATCTATTCTGGAGCAAACAGAAAGGAACTGCTTAGTCATTTTTTTTCTCCTATCCCTGACATATTTTTCTCTGTATTTTATGGCACCGAAGGTCTTAACATAAAATAGGAGAAAGTTTTCCAAAAAAGTAGCTAGATATTTTGGAAATCATTTTCACTTGAACTTCAGCTAAGAAGTGTATTTAGAAGAAATATAAATCCTTTCTAACCTCATTCAGTCAGTTGCTTATGTTTTCGGTTGCAAGGTTTCAAACTGCACTCTCTATTTATTGAGCTCAGTGAGGCAAATGTCTATTAAAACCTCAGCAAGCAACTCAGAAACTATTAAAAACCCTCCAAAGAGACGTCACTGTTAGACTCAGTCAATAAATTAACCACTGGGGTAGGCAGGATAGAGACTCGTCTGTCTTTCTGAACACTGTTAATGAAGCCTACATTTGGTATGTTAGTTCCCGAGAAACTGTCTGTGACACATGTTTCTTAGCTACTTTGCCTCGTGTCCAGGCATTAAAGTGTCTCATAGTTCATTAGAACATTGATGGTGTGTGAGTATCTCACAAAGGTTGTCACCAAAATGAAATTTAGAGAACAATTATAAAGTCAGAAATGATCATTAGTGATTCACATCATCTGGGCATGCTACAGGGCTGATCTTACATGGACTGAAGAGGCTTCAATGATAAACCTATGGACTGACCACTTGTATTATATTTTTTTATATTCCAAGTAGAAATATTTTAACGTGTCTCTCTCACACACACACATCCCTTAGAAAAGTGTTTCAATTTTTTCTTAATGTAAATTCCCAAACCATTTTTATCAGTGATATCTGATTTTCTCCCCTCTTTGATGATAATTGTGAGGTGTTCTAAGATTATAGGCCACATCACAAGGAAAAATGGGTTTTGAAATGGGAACTTCAATCAACCAAAGAGAGTGACTGTGCTCAACATCTATATTTCCTTGTGAGCTTTAATTATGAAAATTATCAAGTATCCTAGAAAACTAGGGGGTCTATAGATCATCTTGTGTTGATGACATAATTCAACGCTTTAGATGATTTTTCTTTAATTTAATTAGATATTATTATGCTCTAATGAATATGATAAGACATCATGACATCATCAAATGATATTTTAAAAATGAACTATGACCTGGGCTATATCCAATGATTAAATGACAATGGCATGCCCACTTATTTTTCATATTTAGGCATCTCTCATTCTAGAGAGTTTTGAGATAAAGTCTCTGCTTTCAATGGTAGCCCTATAATTGTAAAATCAGAATATAATAAATAAATAAATAGGAAAAATAAATTATATCAAAGATATCAGGATTTTTTAAACCCTATATATTTTTTCTCCAAAAGTCATTTTTTTAATCTTATAAAATGTTATCAAGCTGCTTAATAATTAACATTTTGCAAAACTGCTCATATGTTTTTTGTGGGGCAAAGTCTGAGGTTTGGTTAGAATGGAGATTAGTTTCTAGTTTTCTATGGTCCTATTTCATGGAGATTGAAATAGTTCTTAGACTGAAAATTTTTAAGCTTATATTCTGACAGATTTTTTATGAGAAAAAGAAGTCCCTCGTCACTGTGAAGATGCAAATGCCATAGAATCACATGACTCATGTCCCTGAAAAGTTCCATAAAAGAAGGGAAAATGAAGATTTGTTTGAATAATTATGTCCCCAGACTCTGGCACAGTACGTAGTGAATGCTGAATAAATATTGCAAAGTAAACCAACAAACATATAACAAGTAGAATACATAAATATCATGTCAGGATAGAATTAAAGTTAGATTTTTTCTTTAAATTCATTAATCAATAGGGCAAATTTAATTAAGAATATACAGAAGAACTAGACAACATAGATATTATGGACAAATATATATATAGAGAGAGAGAGAGAAAGACAGGAAGATAATTATATAGGCGTAGAATTTGGCAGAGCAATAATAGATAATACAACTCCTTTTCAAGGCTATGTAAGTAATTTTTAAAAGCTAAACTAATATTATGTAAATCTAAAAATCATAAGTCCCATACATTGGAATAATATAAATAAGTCTCTGATGACAAGGTAGTAAAACCAGAAGTGAGTTAACATTTTCATAAACAGTAATCTATCAGAAATTTTAAAATGCTTTGTTAAAAAACTCATCCATGAGAAGCACAGGACAAAACTGTGTATTTATTAAAACTAATGACAATAAAAACCCTATATCAGAATCTATGGGATGTAAGTGAAGCAGAGATCATAGGAAAAGATAAAGTCTTAAAAATACATACTATAAAAAAAGCTTAATGGCAAAAAACTATTTCAAAAACTTAGAAAGAAGAGCAAAGTAAACAGAAAAAATTAAAGGAAGGGAAACAATAAAGAAAAAAGCAGGAAATAATAAATAATAAACATAAGTAAATGAAATAAATAAATTTAAAAGTTTGTTCTTTTAAAAAAATGTCAAAAATACATAGAGTAAAACTAATGTAGTCAAGAAAAAAGTGATAACAAAAATACTTTAGAAAGGATGTATCAGAAAAAAACAAATGACAAAAGACACACAGTGCTGTATGTCAATTACACCTCAATAAAACTGGAAGAAAATAAAGAGACCCAAATTGTAGAACAAACTGAACTAATCTTAATAAAGCCAGAGCTAAATGCAAATATGATTGTATTTGAGCCACCACTTGGACAAAAAATTTATTGAAAATGAATGTTTATCTTTTTTTTCTGATTATAAACATAATCCCTATTCACCAGAAAACATTTCTAAAACAGGGGGAAATATTAAGGAAAGAAAAATAAACCATAATCTTACCACCAAGAGATATTTACTGTTACCTTTCTGATACATTGTTTTCCTATTGTTTTTGGTACATGGATGCTTGTATATAAATATACACATATTTAAAAAGATATTCTGAATATAGCTTAATCTTTAAAAAAGAATCAATTTTATCAGTTTAAAATATAAAAAATAACTAGTGTTGGCAAGGATGTGGAGAAAAGGGAACCCCTGTGCACTGTTGGTAAGAATATAAATTGGTGTAATCACTATGGAAAACATTCTGGAGTTTCCACAAAAATTTAAAAACAGAACTACCATACAATTCAGAAATTCCACTTCTGGGTATTTACCCAAAGAAAACAAAAACACTTATTTGAAAAGATGTATGTTTCCTTATGCTCTCTGCAGCATTAATTACAGTAGCCAACATATAGAAGCAACCTTAAAAAATAAACAAAGGAACACAAAAACAGAAACAGAATTATGGTTACAGGTAGCAAACTGATCACTGCCAGAGGGAAAGAATGTGAAGGGAATTAAGAGGTACAAACTTTCAGTTATAAAATAAAAAAGTGATGGCCCTTAATATGTAGCATATGAAACACAGTCAATAATACAGTAATCATTTTGTATGGTGACAGATGCTTACTAGATTTGTGGTGATCATTTCATAACCTATTTGATTCTTGGATCACGATGTGTTCAACTGAAACTAATATAATATTGTATATCAGCTATACTTGAATCTAAAAGAAAAAAGGAAAAAGAAACTGATGGTAACACGTGCAATAAATAAAAATCCTTTAGTTCACAGTGGTAAAGATGGGGGAGAAAAGAACAGAAAAAAAATGGAGATACATTTATTTGCCATCATTGGAAGTACTATTGCAAATGTACTGTAAAAATCGGTAATTAAACGATATAAATGAGGCATTCACCTTCTATCTTTTGAAAAGATGTGGTAGTTCAATCTTTTCTGATCTACAGAAATGGGAATGCGAAAATCAGGTTTTGCAACTCCCAGTAAAATTTATACTTCAAGCGAGGGTTAATAAATGTTAAAAGAATTAACTGTTGCCAACTATGAGCCATAAAGATTAATTCAAAGGGGGGAAAAATACCTGAATAGTTCTGGTGGTTGCTCCCTGAGGCAAGTAATCAACTTTATTGTCACACTGTGAGAAAACCTGACATTGTTTGCAGCCCAATGAGGTGCAGTATGAAATAAACACCATCACACCAACGGGATGTTTGCCTGAAATAGTTAAACTGAATCTATTCAATATTTAGATCTCATTTCCAGGCTACAGGAAATACAGGAAATGAAGGCACAGACTCAATGGTATAGGAGGCAATTAGCAATATCTCAAATGTAGCGTATTTTATAAGAAAACTATTCTGTTTTATATTTTATGAGATAACTTTTTATCTTAAATAAGTCAATGGCATGGGAAACAACAACAACAAAAAAAGGGTGAGTGAGAAGATTTAGAGATGAAAAGAGCCTAAGGAGATAGTAACATAAAGGAGCTAAACTTGTTCATATCTTGATTTAAGAGAGCAAACAAAATAAGTCTTAGGGACACTTTGGAACTTTGACATAGACTGGATTTTAGATAATATAAGTGATTTTAAGTGATATTACTATTTTTGGCATAATAATGCTATTGCACTCGTAAAGAAAAATAACCTTTTAAGAGAAACATGATGGAGTATTTAAGAGTGAAGGTCTATTTTGACTGTGACAATTTCAATGGTTCAGAAACAAAGAGCATACACACAAACCACACAAATTGCAGCTAGATCAACACATGACATTAATATGGCAACGTAACTGTTTAGTCTAGCTGATGGGTATATGGATATTTATTTTCTTATTCTTTAAAATTTTATGTACAATTAAAAATGTTCATAACAGAATTTTGAAGAAAAGTTTGATTGATATAGTACAGTCATTATTTTAATTTCTTATATCAATATCACTATCAATCACCTTCCAAATACGACCCCACCTTTCTCCTTAGCCTCTTGGGTCTAGGGGCCCAGACTAGGATTCCACGAACATTTTCTCACAGAGTAATGATATCACTCAATACTTTAGGATGTGGGTGGACGGTATACTTTAGAACTGGCTTTTTCTATTCTAAAGAATTCCTCCCAAAGAGACGAAAGTCTTGAGAACAGAACAGGAAGAAGGTCACACGGAGAACTGGACAGAGTGTGGGCTTTGGAGACAGAATTAGATTAAAATCTTTGCTCTGCCACTTTCTAGCAAACAAAGTCTCTAAAACCTTACACTCCTTATTTGCAAAATTAATATGACAATGTGTAACGTGTAGATTGGTTGTGAGAATTAAATGAAGAATTAAAACATGTAAAGGGGAGGGATATCGTAGAGACGGGCATAGTACATAATAGCAATGCCAATGATCTCAGTTAAAAGACTTCAAGATGCATTGCTAAATTGGAAGACAGTTATATTGGAAGACAGACTGTGTCATTAGTGATAGAAATGGTTTATATTTACAGCTTAGAGTCTGTGTGATGAATGGATGCAGAGTGTGGGGAAAAAAGACGATCACAGCCATTTCTTTGATGAACAGCAATGAAACTCCAGCAATCATCCTGCTAATGCAAGCTATTAGGGAAACAGCAGGGGGCAAGATTTTGTTCACCGTGAGGGAATGTGATATTTATCAGTGCTCATTAGACTGTGCACATTATATGGTGCTGCTCTTGCTGAAAATGGTCATTGTACTAAAAATTAAAATCAAGTACAAAAAGCAAATATGTTTTGTAGCTAGATTGCCAGATAAATTTGTTTCTGAATAGTCAAAGGAGGCTCCTGACTAAACTAATTAGGATAGGTAATTCTGTAGGGGGTCTGTGCGGAATTGGAGTAAGTCATATCCAAAAAAAAAAATCTTAGATAAAAAAAACTTGGGAAAAAAAAAAGTTGTATGGCTGTTTTTCTTCTCTGTTCCTGTATTTCAGAGCAATAAAATGGGCAAGTTAGATTAGGTTTATTTCAAAAAGCCCTAGGACTCTAGCATTCCTAAGATCTATGAGGCTATCTGTATTTATCCAATATGAACTCCAACATAAAAACTGGAGTATTTATCCAATACTAAATTTATTATCATTATTATCATACCTGCCTACACCTATCTTACCACTTTCCTCTTTTCTCTCTCTGCTCAAGCCATGCCCTCCCCTAGCTATTCCTCCAAAACGCTACCACCACTCCCACCTCAGGAATCCACATTTGCTGTTCCTTCTATCTGGATGTCTCTCTGGATGCCCAGGTAGCAGCATAGTTCTCGCCCTCATTTTTTCAGTGCTGCTAAAGATCACCTTCTTAATAAGGCCTTCCTTATCACTCTTTAAAATAAGCTTTTTAACTTCTCACATATTTTGTTTAAGATGGAAAGCAATTGCTCCTAACATGCTAAATGCAACTTTTACTTTCCAACAGGTTATGGAAGACTCCTGCTGAAACAACTAGAAAAAAATCCAGATAAAAATTTTAAAGCCATGTTTGTAAAAACATCAGTGATGTATGGAAGCAAAGAGGACTAGATGAACTAAAATCCTTAAGAGAGGAAAGAACTCTCTATGAGGAGACATTTGCTAATTATGGAGGTGAATGGAAAATCAGACCATGAACAGGCAGAGAACCTTTGCTGGGGGAAAGGAAAGCCACAAAACTTCTAGTGGGTACCTGGTGATGGAACAAAAAATTTTTAAATTGCAGGGGTCTTACATATATGGCCAGATTGCTCTAAGGGGCATTTGCTGAGTAAGGGCTATAGAGGAGTTGAGAAACTGGGTTATATAATAAAGGAATCTAAGAGGCAAAATAAAATCTCCTGCTTCCTCATAGTGCTTATAAAACAGATCTCCTAGCGAGAAAGGAGTCAACCTCAAGTATATAGCCTGTCTTTCCCTCACCATATTTATTTGATTTTAAAGTTTCATTTTGTGTAACCAAAGAAAGATGAGCTCTGAATTTCAGAAGTAAGAAAGGAATCTTCCACAGGAGTTCATGGCTGCAAAGACACATACCAGCTAGACTCTTCAAATAAAAACTAAGGAGGCTTCATTCCTAAACAAAAGCAAAACTGAGATAAACTGAGTCTTACTAAAAACTGCAACCTGGCCCCAAAGCAGCTTGACTCCTGACTGAATTGACATCATCATTCTCTCATCTTATCTACTTAACAGAGAAAAAAGAAAACTCTCTCTGCAAGTAGATAAAATCACCAGAAGTCTCTACATTTTTATTATACAGAAGCTCTGGTATATAATTAATGGGCATTCAAAGCAGGAAGAAAATGTTTGATAATTAAAAGGAAAATATAGGCTGAAGCATACACACAGGTGGTTTAGATCCTGAAGCTTTTGTCTTCACTCACCACAATGCACTTTCTAATCTTCCTAGTTATTTTTTCCACTTGTTATTTAGAAATGTGTTGTTTAATTTTCACTTATTTGTCCATTTCCTAAGTTTTTTTTTTTTTTTCTGTTCCTGACTTCTAATTTCATTCCACTGTGGTAAGAGAACTAGGAATGATTTCAAGCCTTTTTGAATTTACCAAAACCTGCTTTATGGCCCAGCATGTGGTCTACCCTTGAGACTATGCCACGTGCACTTGAGAAGAACGTGCATTCTACTGTAGTTGGGAAAAGTATTCTAAATATCTGTTAGCTCTAGTTGGTTTATACTGTTGTTCAAGTATCTTACGCGCTTGCTAATATTCTAATTGTCCTATTGTTAAATGTGGAGTTTCTTAAGTCTCAAACTACCACTGTTTCTTTACGATTACTATTCCACCCTTCAATTCTTCATACTCCTGCTTTATGTATTAGGGTCTCTGTTGCCAGGTACATACAAATTTACAACTGTTACATCTTCTGGCTGGATTAATCCTTTATCATTATATATATGTTTTCTCTAGCGATAAATTTTGTCTCAAAAGCTATCTTGTTTGACATTATTATAGCCAGCTCTCTTTTGGTTTCTGTTTGCATATTCAGAATAATACCAACTTGAATAGTTCAAAAATAAAACCAAGAATAAAGACTTCACTCCCTTATAGCTCCATCCCCTCCCCACTTCCTTACTGGAGTTACTGTCATTCAAATCACGTATTATATGTTGGCTCCATGAATGTGGATTTATAGTTATCGCTACATGCAATTGCCTTCTGTATCAGATAGAAAACAGTTACAAACAAAAAAATACATGTATACTGTCTTTTATATTTATATATGTTATTTATTTTTTAATGTGGATTTGAGTTATTATCTAGCGCCCTTTCATTTCAGCTTGAAGAACATTATCACTTCTCGTGGGGCAAGTCAACTGGCAAAAACATTTCTCAGATTTGTTTTTCTGAGGATATCTTATTTATTAAAATAAATGTCTTTATTTTTGAAGGACAGTTTTGCTGGGTAAAAAATTCCTTGTTGACCATCTTTTCCTTTTAGCACTCTGGTTATATCATCTCACTATCTTCTGGGCTCCATGGTTTCTGTTAGCAATCAGTTGCTAACCTTATTGAGGATCCCTTGTAAAAGGTAAGTCACTTTCTCTCTTGCTGCTTTCAAGATTCTGTCTGTGGCTTTTAATAATTTGATTATAATGTGACTAGGTATAGATCTTTTTTGTTTCTCCTGATTGGATTTTGTTGAGATTCTTGACTGTGTAGATTGTTTTTCACCAAATGTCAGAAATCTTTGGCTATTATTTCTTCAAAAATTCTTCCTGCCCCTTTCTCCTTCTCTCCTTTTGGAACTGCCTCTCTGTATGTATCAGTACACTTATGATATCTTAGGTTTCTAAGGCATTTTTCCTTTTTCTTCTTTCTTTTTTTACTTTCTGTACCTCAAACTAAACAGCCTCAAGTGACCTGTCTTCATCATTGCTAATTTTGTCTTCTAACTGATCAAATATACTGTTTATCTCCATTAGGGGATTTAACATTTTCAGTTATTATACTTTTAAACTCAAGAATTTCTATTTGGTTCATTTTAATAAGTTCTGTCTCTGTACTGATATGTATTTGGTGAGACATGGATCTTATACTGTCTTTTAGTTATTTAGACATGGTTTCCTTTTATTTGTTAAACACTTAAAATATAGTCATCACTCAGTATCTGTGGGGCATTGGTTCCAGGACCAACTGCTGATGCCAAGATCTGCTGATGTTCTAATGCCTTATATAAAATGTCATAGCATTTGCATATAACCTGTATACATCTTCTTGGATACTTTAAATAATCTCTAGATTACTTGTAATACCTAATACAATGTAAATCCTATGCAAATAGTTGCCAGTAACCTACTGAAGGACATCCTGGTTGCTTCTAGGTTTGGCAATTATGAAAAAAGCTGCTATAAACACCTGTGTGAGGCTTTTGTGTGGGCTTGTGTGTGTTTTTTTTTAAAGACTCTTTCTAGGAGAAGTTTTGGGCTCACAGAAAAATTGAGAGGAAGGTAGAGTGCTTTCTTATATACCCTCAGCCTCCACACATGCAGAACATCTCCCATTATCAACATCCCCCAGTGGAGTGGTTTATTTGTTACAACTGATTCACCTGCATTGACACATCAAATCATCCAAAGACCATGGTTTACATTACAGTTAACTCTTGTATTCTACATTCTATGGCTTTGGACAAATGTAAACTGTCCTGTCTCTATCATTACAGGGTATTTTCACTGCCCTAAAACCCCTTTGTGATCAGCCAAAATAAACATTTTTTTTAAAGAAACAAAACTCATCACTAAAAAAGATATTGAAATAACACACAAGATAAAATTCCTATTCTGATAAGCATTATGAAAAAGAGTTACGAGGTGTTACAAAACTCTTGAATGAGATTGATCAAGTCTCTCAAATCAGAAAAAGGCTTATCTGATGAAGTAACAATAATGAGTAGGAGTTAAAGATGACTGAAATGGTTAAAAGAATGTAAGCTGTCAGTTGCAATTATTCAAGGATCTGGACTCACACTGTTTAAAGTTACTTTTCTCTTTTACTAGGTAGCACTAGATGTTTAAGCAAATTTTCATAAATGATGAAACTATTTATTATAAATATTAATAATATTAAATAAAACAAGGTCCATAGTAAATTTCAAGGGCAATGGAAAGATTTCCCTCTCTGGGAGACTAATAGATAAGAATCCAAAATTACAGCCACACTCATATACTTTTAAAGATCTGTTTTATCTACAAAATTAACTGTCCTATAGGAGAAGTGAAAATTTAATGTAAATGCAATTATCAGTGGCTTTCTAAAGACCAAAGGAGAGAGAACAGAGTATTTGTATACTGGGTGTCTGCATCAGGTCGGGATAAAAAAAGGGGGAATTAGCCAATGCTGGGAAAACAGTAAATATCTGGCAAGGTAAGGAGTGTGAAAACACGTTTCATCTACACCTCTGTTATGACTGGGAATTAATTTCACTCTTGTTCAAAAGTGGGAAAGATACATGGGGGCAGGGATTAGATGAGGGGTGCATTTGCCACTAGAGATTACCGAATTAGATTCCAAGAGTCAAGTTTTCCTTTTTCAGAAGTACTACAGAAATAATCTTAGATTCTGGATATCTCCCTCCAGGAAGGATTTAGTTTTGTTTGGGGGCAAGTGGTTACGGTAGGGGCAGATGATATTTGTCTTGTCAGGGCTTTGCTGGATCAGAGATGACTTTCAGTCTTTTAAGAAGACTTGTCTATATTCTGCTTGCAATTGCCAACTCCTCATTCTATCCTTGACTGCCACGCCATCACTCCAGATACAGTCACTGTGTGTTTGAAAACCCACATGGCAAAATAATTGGTGGCTTAAAACTTGGTCATTTTGTTCATAGTTTATCTTGCTTGCTGCACTTGTGTTGATTTCAAGACTAGTGTTAGAAACTAGGTACCAAACTTGTAGATCAAAATTTAGAAAAGTCCATTTTCATCCATTTTATCCCATTTCCAGTATGCCTTCTCCATGCTCTCTAGTGGTAATGCTGATACCTGCCTCATTGTTACAATCTGGGTCTGTTTAATTACTAATGTAAAATACAATGTGGTCAGTTCAGCTCCTTGTCCTACCTGCATCTTTGATCTGTCATACCTTTAAGGAATTCTTTCTTTTTAAGTGAGTAGACTGAATAAATGTTTTCTCTCCTTTCCCCCCAAAATAGAAGTAAAATTACAGTAAAATAATTTAAAAATATATATCACACAAAAACAATTTGAGAGGAGGCAAAATCAGATGATAGAAGTTAGACCAATTTTGGAAGATGCAAAATGGATTGATATCTTAGTAGAGTGAAGAAAGCTAAAAATGAACTTTCTGGCAAGTGAGTGGAGAGAGTGGGACGAGAACAAGAAGTGGGCTACATGTGTTGCAGCACTAGGACAGTCAGCCACGGGATTCAAGACACTAAAGCTTGAGGCAAAAGCTTGGAGAATAGATGAAAACAGAAGGATTGGTTGAATGTCTGAATAAAAGAGTAGCTAAGCCCTGCCTTAGGTAGGAATGGATTTTAAGAACAATAGCCTAAGATGGGGATTCCAATGCAAGTGATTCACTGAGGAGTGTTGGCAGGACAAACCTATAAGGAAATGAGAGCAGCAGGAATGAGCAGAGGATGAAGCTGAGCAAAATGTGGTTTTGCTGGCATCTAATCACAGCCTGATCCCGTGGGAGGCTGTAGAGTGTGAATGGCATCACTGTGTTTTCTCCCCTCCCCTCATGTGAATCATTCATTGGCTGAAGGGACTACCACCAGAGTGTGTGGGGTCCGGACAAATATTTTCCAGAGAGCTGCATTTACTTAAAATGTTTTACTTAAAAACATTATAAAATGCATGAGCTCATGTAAGGCATATTGATTTATCACTTAATATTTTGAACAGTGGAGTAAAATATTATTTTATACACACACACACACACACTTGTTTATTATTCATTCAGTGCACATGAAGATTCTTCATAGTCTTCAGGTACTATCTCTCCATCTCCAATTCCAGAATCATCTATTCATGTTCTAGATTGTCAAATACATCATTCCTGGGTAATTCATACCTTTTACTGAGAGAAGAAGGTAGCGATGCTGTTCTTCAGAAACTATTTATATTGAAACAATGTAAATCTTCTTACATCTATAGTTACTTACTATCATTTATTTAAAGTTAAATCATTTCTCATGATACAGCATCAACCACTATGTTGTTCAGGAATAATGGATTCTACTGACTTTCTCAAAGGCCATAATAGTGTTTTCTTGATGATGACCACGAGTACAAGTCTGACCAGAGCATGTGAGAAAGTGTGAATGATAATATTTTTTCTTATCATGTTAGATTTGCCATTTTAGAACTTTAGCATAAAGATAACAAGGTCTGCTTTTCAAGTGTGTCTTCTCTTGGGCTCTATAGGCTATAATCGGTGTTTGTGGTGCCAACATTCCTGACCTCCACACCACCACCACCACCAGGAGGGACAAGAGAGGGGTCCACGGGCAGAGTGAAAAGAGCCATTCCACCAGCACGAGCACTGTCCATCCTTTGCCCAACATGGCTGAAAACCAAACTAGGAGGTCACAACCTCACCATATAAGACAGAGGCAAGAGAAAATATTGATTAGAAGTGTCCATTGGATTGCAAAAGTCTTGAGCATTTTATGAGGAGATCGACACAGGCACCAGAAGACCACCAGACGTGCGGTGTAGGTTCTGCAGCAGGTGGATGACCCTGGCCAAGTGTGAACAAAGTAAAGAACACCAACTGTCACCCTACCATCACTGGAGGCTGTAGGTCAGAGGGAACACTGCGGTGGGAACATGGACAACAAGAGGCAAGACACAGGCTCAAGCTCACAGGTCAGTGATAAACCACTGGCAGCGAAGAGTTCTGATCTCATCCTGTGCCTGATATGAGTAAGGGTCACCACAAATGAACATGTTGGTACCATTTTGGTGGCCCAAACACACATGATTTTATGAAAGAAATATTTTTCTGGTCAGTGGGAACTGGGGTCAGCCAAGGAGCCCTGGGATGACCCCAGAGGCTTGAGTCCTGGATTTCCTCAGGGTATCTGGCTGACTTCACATGAGTGGGTGAGGCAAGTGCCCCACAGTGAAGAAATGGAGTACAGATCTGGCGTCCAGGCTCAGGGTCCTCTCCATCCCCAGGCCTTCCTGGGTGTTTCTTCTGGCTCCAGGCAGTTTAAGCCATGAGAAGGAGACTCCTGCCGAATAAGGTCCCCGACAACACAGGGGACTCTCAGAACACTGGCATTCACGTCTCCCCTACCCTCAAGGAAAAATATTGTCCTATTCCTCTCTTTGGAAGCTGAGAATGCCCATATATGAGGTTTTCAGATATCAAAGCTTGGATGATTCCCAAGAAAGTGGTCATGTTCCCACTATGAATCCAAACCAGTAAACAAAGCTTGTTCTTGTACATGGAACATTCAACCTTTTATATAGTTTCTCACTGTTAAATGTGAATAAAGTCAATAGTCAAAATTCAGAATCTCCTATTAGAAAAAAAAAAAACCCCAGCAAAAACAAGCTAATTCAAAGAAACTGCAGGAAACAGATAATGTAGGGAATGCTAAATACTTCAAAATCAATATTTTCAGTTTACTCAGAGAAACACACACACCCCAATGCTGCATATGAATGACAACAAAAAACAAATATATAAAGAACTTTCTGAATACAAGGAGGAGTTTGTTTAAATAAAAATAATAGCATAAGTATAATAAAAAGTAGATTAAAGGCTTGGAAGCAAAATGGAGGAACTCTCCCCCCAAAATTGAACTTAAAGAGGTAGAAAATAAAAGAGAGCAAAAAAAAAAAAAAATCCCATAAAAATTATGAAATGAGAGGATTAACAAGGAGGGGGAATGCCCAGTTAAAAGAGATTGCTAGTAGAGCTAGAATGAAGTAAATTAACAGGTAATAGTAATAAAATATAATTCGTCAGCAGCAAAGGATATAAACCTCTAGATTGAATTGAAAAGGACATATGCCAAAGCATATTATCAGGAAATACCAGAAGAAAAAGTCTTTCAAACTTTCCAGCCTGTAAACAAATGAAATGTAACAAATAACAAGGATTATATTAAAGGATTCCATGTCAGAGTAGCATCAGAGAGTTGCACTCTCAATCAGGGCTGGATTGTTCCACAGCTCATTATGAAACGCATTACCTTACTTCCGCCTATGAAGTAGATGCTAATTTTCAAAAGGATTACACCTTACCCCTTTAGAATTAATTCAGAAGCCTCACGTACTGGCTGATATAAAATGTGTGAGACACTTGGACTTGGATTAATAAACAATATTTTTAAAGATGAGAAGAGGCACATTTTTATCTTGTTAAATTAAAACAGGTGATAGATCTACATAGTAAGAGGGAGGCAAGTAAACGTAACTATTTTACCAAGGAGAATACATCAAGAAATGCTGATGAGGTACGACTCTAAGAAGCCAGGCGTAGTCTGTAAAACTGAACTGACTTCCTCCTTGATGTGAAGAAAAATCAGAAAAAGGATAAGACAATTAGGAGTTCAAGGAATCATGTCTAAGACTTCAGTGGCGAATGGATAACTCAGGGAACAGCAAGAAAATTGTTCTGGAGGAGCATTAATTATATTCAGACTCGGAAAGCTACATTGTAGAAAGGGAAGGATCTGGATAAAATCCTCAAAAGCCTGAAAAATTCAGTTTAAACCTTAACTCTCCTTTGACATCTGTTAGTTTAAGAATTAAAACACTCCATTAGGTATTAACAACTTAGGATGCCTTTTCAGTTCAAAAATACAGGCTGCCACATTACTGAAAGAAGAAAAGCCGTGTGCGCACACATATACATGATCCATAATCCATTAAGCTACTAAAGTGTTCGATGTATTTTTCTACCAACAAGCTGGCTTTCTGGTTATCTACATGAAAACAAAGATTCACTTCTCAGAGCCTAAGGCCTGATTTACTCCATTCAGCCCCCCATAACAAAGTGTCCCAGTTAAAAGGGCAAATATTTGGCTTTCCGCTTAGATTTAACATTACTATTTCCCTTTTATCGGTGTTTTTCCATTCCTTGAAACCTGCGAAACTTCTTTTTCCTTTTAGAAAAGAAAAGGATATGGAAGGCAAAGATGTTATTTGGGCTTTATGAGGCTGGAAATTAAAACCCTCTGGGCAGCATTATCGTCAGTCTTGAATGGTTTCCAGGCACTTTTAAGAACCAGGGGCCCAGGCTATAAATGAGGGTCTAGGACTTCTCATACTTCTTATAAATTGTAGTAGAAATGTATCATTTTGAAATTTAAAATCACATTTGGACAATGTGATCACATTTGGTTAATAAATATAAGCAATCTGACATACATTTATGACTCTATAGCACATTTCACTGACAAATCAGAATACGTGTTTTTCCCAAGTGTTGCTTTAAATTATATTTTAACTGGTATTTGGCTGAACTGCTCTTTTGGGGGGAGAGAAGACATAGATCTTAGAAATATGTATTTGCAAACAATTTAAAACAATATGTGAACTATAAGATTAAATTAAAAATCAAGTATTTTAGTATGAAGTATAAGACCATAAATTATGAACTTAGTAGTGTGGTCTAGCGTGTTAGGCCAGTCATCAAGGCAGGTGTCAAATTCCGCTGCGAGAAATCCAGTTTAGCTGTTCAAACCATTTTCTTACCCCAGCAGTAGTCAAAAGTATGTTTTCATTTAAAAGTTACAAGATTTAGGGGTGGAAAGGACCTTGCTGATAATCCAGCCAGCATCACCACTTGACAGAATGGGAAACAAAGGCCTTCAGTGAGTCAGATTCTCATCTTTGGCAAAGCACAGTTTTACACGTTCATCCAGCAGTTGCTAGTATTGACATTTACAATATTCCAAATATCTGATTTGACTGATTTTTCTATATTTGACTCCCTATTAGAATTGACTTATTTGTAATCAATATTCAAACAAATCTGGAAAAAAACAGATCAACAATTACTCTATCCTCTAAAAGAGATCTTGCAGAAAATGTTCACCCTTTTTGGCTCTCCGATTTATCAGTCTCACCAGTAAACGACAACTTCCCACTTCATTTAACCTGCCTCAAAACGGGCCAATGGTAGGAAAAAATTGTGTCTTTTCACAATACGTGACTCCATAGACAACAACTAGACATCTAGGAAAAGCCATGAATAAATAATAACTCTGTAAACCAAATTGGCATATAATGTTAAAAGAGGAAAATAAGAAAAAAAAATTACAGGCTGAGCCAATACTTTTCAAGCAGAATTAAAAGAAAAACAAAAACAAAAACAAAAAACTGTCCATCCTTGCTGAACCCAATTTTGTCTCTTGCCCTATTTGCTGGCAACATGTTTAGAGTCTGTCTTTTTGTGTGTGCGTTTTGCTTTATTTCTCTTTATTGTTAGCAGCCTTACCCATTCTTCTAACAATAGAAATCTCAGGAGAACATTTTCTCTAATCCTGCTCCCAACTGTTAGTTTGGTTTGTTTATCTACTTTCTTGACTCACAGCCCAAACCTTCTGTATCGGTTTTGTTCCCAACAAGGGGAGTAGGAAGAAGACTTGTATGGCATTTTTAGAGCCATTTGTTATTGTGGCAACGAAGAATCTGTAACACCCTGCACAGATTGTCAGTTTGTCCTATGATGAGAGGAATGGTAGTTAGACAAATAGAAAAATGTGTGGTTTGCTTTCTAAAAACTCGGGTGCATTTTTACAACCATGATGGAAATGAAAAGAACCTGGGAAAGGAGAGTTTGGAGGAAAGGGTTGTATCTTCCCTCTTGTTATAAATTTTAATCTCAAAGAAGACAGAAGAATGAGTTTTTACAGTTTTATATCCGTTCATTGAATGTGTCTGGCTTGTAGATAACCCAATTTACAGGTTCTCAATGCCTGACCAATGCAACATCACCCTTCTCAGTTTCCTCATCTACAAAGAGAGGAACTAGAGGGAAATTAACACAAAGTAACCTTCCAGCTCTACCATTCTGTGAGATGCTCTATTAAATCAATAAAATAAAATAAATGCCATTATTTGGCTCCATTAAAAACAACATGATAAACCAGTTTTACTCTTTCTTACTGGAGCTGAAATTCTTAGCTGCTGAAAAATTTCTTCATGCTATTCATTTCAAAATGAGATTTACTTCACTTGGCTGTAGTTAGTTTTAAAGCAGAACTTCCTTTATGCAATGTTTTCTTTTGTTAATTTTTCAAAAGTTATACTAGTATATTGCAGAAAGTTGGAAAATAATTTTTTGGCAAAGGACTTGACATTTTTAATAAACACAAAGATAACTTTAGTATATTTTCCACTGTCTTTCATATTCAGTTTGCATATTTATAGTCATGAGAAAATTATACAATATAGCCTATATTTCCACATGATATTATGTAATAAGTATTTTCCATGTTGCATCACACAATCTTCAATGCAATTATTATTTAAGTAGTCAAAATGGTCTATCGAAAGGACACACCCAAGTTTTCTAGTCTGTTTCATAGTGTTGGACATATAGAAGGTTTACAACTTTTTACTATTTAAAACGATGGTTCAGTAAGCAAGTTTGTGCAACTTTTTCTCTTTATTTAAGATAATTTTGCATTCCTAGCTAAAGACATTTTGCATAAATTTAAAGTAGTTACAAATTCATGGAGTCATGTATTGTCACCTGCTCTTCCCTCTCCCTGGAGCACTCCCAGCCCCCTTGCTTTGTTAGTGTAACTTGCAAATTGTCTCTAAGCCTCAACCTAAAATACCACTTCCTTAGGGAGTCCACGCCTGAGACCTCACACCATAGGTGGCTCCTAGGATTAGGTACTTCCACAGTACTTCTCTCTGATGTAACTAGATGTCACATGTTTAATATAAGTCTTCTGTAACACTTAATTAAAACTCAAGTAGGTTTAATAAAAATGGCCACAGCCCAAACAGAAATGACTCTTTGCATTTGAACCAGTGAGTTAATAAAATAAAGACAACCTTTTATTTTCCCCCTCTTAATTCACCAGTGGTGGTTTTTTTCTTTCATACAATCTTTCCCAAATTTCCTAGCTGGATCCAAGTACACATTAGAAGGCCACTTTCAACATTGTTTTAGTATTTTCTCAGCTGCATTGCTTGGAAGTCTCTGGAGAAAATGTCCACATACTGGCTACAAAGGCAGATAATAAAGTCCGTAGTGAAAAGTAAACATTTTAGAGAAATTCAAATTAAGAAGGATATCACACAAATGCACTTTAGAGAGAATAGGAGTATTTAAGTGAGCTGGCTTCCAAACATGAGCTGCCAAAACAGCAACAAAAAATGAAAATTCACGCAAGTGTCTTGGCATCAAGTGCTTGTGTTTTGTACATGACTCTGCACAGAATCTCAGGGTTACCTTCAGGCCACTCTAGGGTGTGAGGGGAAGTCTCAGCGAAGTGGGCTGTCCACATCTCTTAGTGTATTTTCACTTTTTTTTTTTTTAAATACTGAAATTTAAATGTAAAATTTTCTTGGTAAAAAGAATTTCTGCCACTAATCTATTTTTTTTTTCCTTTAAGGATTTGAAACTAACTGAATATGTGACTAAATATTTAATCTCATTAATTCATTCCTAAAATGTTATAAACACATCATGTGGCTAGGAATGTGATACTTAATGGAAATACAAAGCGAGTTAAAACATGACTGTCCCAAACAGGAGACAAACATGGACATTTTGTTGACGATACATCGGAGGTATGAAGTGCTAAGTGCTGTGGGAACATGGGAATGATGCTGTCCTGAAAAACTAGTGAACGCCTCCTATTTGAACGTGTTCTCGATGTATAAATAGAGGACTTCAAAGTAGAGAAAGTGTGCAAGGGCATTTAAGGCAACGAGGCAACTCGTGGGGAGAACGTAGCAGAAGGGCAACAATTCATGTGAAAGACGTAGACAAACTGTGAAAAGTTCCCTGTGGCCAAAGTCTAAGATTTCTGATCTGCTGTTGGAAGAGGTAAGTTGGAAGACGTACTTTGAGGCCATAATTTGAAGTAATGCAGGTTCTGGGAATACCATGAAAGCAACAAAGATAAAAACAAAAACAAAACAAACAGACAAACAAAAACTCAACACTGAACTAGGAGATAGAGTCTTAGGTTTTATGTTAGTAGAACCACATGGAACCATCAAAATAAATACAGATGAGAATCAAGGAAGACTTAGATTGCAAGAGGTATACAATAAGGTACTGAATGCAGAATAAATTGGTGAGCAATTTCTGAAACAGATTACATAGAACTTTGTGACTGTTTGTGAGTGGCAAAGATGAGATAAGCATGATTTTAAATAATCTAACTTGAAAGGGAATCCTGCAGGGTCCAAGAGAGGTAATAAACAGAATAACTTAGGAGACAGACCTAGGTTTGAACACTGACTCAAGTCCATTTGCTATTCAAGTGACTTTAGGCAAGTCACTTCACCTCTCTAAAATTTAAGCTCCTATACTGATTAAAACAAATACTTTTGTGAGTATTCAAAGAAAAGTCTTAAAATGTTCCACATAATGTCTGGACTCTGTTACATGTCCATTAAATCTTTAATATTACCATTGCTGATTCAGAGGCCAATGTTTAATGTAAATTCATAAGATTCCCCATTCTTTTTGCAAAGGTGCTGACCTTTCCATCTCCAGTAGATTAGATGTGAGGATCTAGACATGCACATAATGATCTTCCTCCTGTTCTTCCACTGTCCCAACTAACGGGATTTCAATGGATTTAGCAAATATTTATTCAATACTGGATACAGGTCTGGTACCCGTCCAGATGCTTGGGACACCTACAGTAAAAGGGCAAATTAAAAAAAACAACAAAAAAAAAGCAGACAAAGCAAGTAAGATTTTTTTTTTCCAAAGAAGACAAGCCAATGGCCAACTGGTACAGGAAAAGGTGCTCAATATCATGAATCATCAGGGAAATAGAAATTAAAACCACAGTGAGCTATGACTTCACACCTGCTAAGATGGCCAATAGCAAAAAGACAAGAGATAACAAGTGTTGATGAGGGAGTAAAAGGAACCCTGGTGCACTGTTGGTGGGAATGTAAACTGGTGCAGCCACTCTGGAAAACAGTATGGAGGTTCCTCAAAAAATTCAAAACAGAGCTCCCACATGATCCAGCAATCTCACTTTTAGTATGTATCTGAAGGAAACAAAATCACTATGTCGGAGAGATATATGCGTCCTCAAGTTCATTGTCGGATTATTTACAACAGTCAAAACAGGGAAACAACCTAAATATCCATCTACAAATGAATAGCTAAAGAAAACGTGGTGTATACATATATAATGAGGTACTAGTCAGCCCAAAAAAGAAGAAAATCCTGCCATTTGTGACACCATGGATGGACCTCGAAGGCATTATTTTAAGAGAAATAAGCCAGACAGAGAAAGACAAATACTGTATGATCTCAGTTATACGTGGAATCCTAAAATTAAAAAAATGAACTAATAGAAACAAAGGACAGATTGGTGGTTGCAACTGGTTGCAGCTGGAGGGAGGTGAGGGAAATGAGTGCAGACAGTCAAAAGGTACAAACATCCAGCTTCAGGATTAATAAGTTCTGGGGATGTCATGTACAACATGTTGACTATAGTTAATAACACTGTATTATACATTTGAAGTTTGCTAAAAGAGTGAATCTTAAAAGTTCTTTACCACAGACAAATATAATTCTAACCATGTGAGGTCATGGATGTTAACTAAACTTACTGTGGCAATCATTTCAATATATATATGCATCAAATCACTATGTTGCACACCTAAACTAATACAAGGTTACATGTTAATTATATTTCAATAAAACTGGGGGGGGGGGAAGGGTAGAACTTGTCCAGGAAAACATAAAAAAGCAAGCAAGCAAATAAAAATACTTTATTTCTGAACTTACTTAAGAAAACAATTTAAAGAAAAAAAAGAAAAAACCCTGAATCATATAAAACAATTAAAAACACTTAAAAAATGAAAGTGGTGGTCCTTCAGTAGGATGGCCAGGAATGATCTCTTTGAGGCACTCTGAAGAGGAAAAGGATTGATATTGCGATGAATATAAATCCCATAAGATGACCTTACATGAGACAATATGCTGAACTTGTCTTCAGGAAAAATGGAAGGAGCTAATCTGGACTTATCTGTAATAAAGGGGTATGAAGTCTAAGTTTTTTCCATGAATATCACATTTCTCCTTCCCCTCCAGGTGTTGAGCTCTCTCTTTCCATATTTATAATTTTTAAAACAGAACAACCTGGATTAGCTGCATTCAAGCTTTGTCTTATAATATTTTATCTTGTCCTTTTTAACTAGTTGATACGTAGAATTTATGGGATTTTTGGCATTTGTCCCATCCACTGAAGCTAAATGAGGACCCGCCAAAACAGCCGGGGAGCACAAGAAAGATGCTAAAGTCCATCAGTAATTTTACGAGTGTATAAATAAGATAGGAGACGTTCAAGGGCAAAGTTCCAAATAAGGAGTGAAAAATAGCAGAGGCAAGCTGGTAACTCTCCCTCTCCCAGTCCTCCTGTTGTCATCCTGCCAGGATGCTGTAGGGTCTAGAACTGAAAGGCGACAATGGGAAAAGAATCTCCTGTAGTTTACCTGTAACTTGTCCATAATTCAGTTCTCAGTCCAAAGCCAGAGATGTCCAAGAACCATGTCATCAAAAAAAACAAAACAAAAAACTCCCAAATTTCTATTTATTTGCAGTTATTTATTTGCAAAGAGAATAGTTTACAGCCTGAATCTCATAAGCTATTCAATAAACAGGTAGTAATCGTAATAACCCAAGAATGAAGAGATCTCTATTTCTATGTTTATTTTATTTTGAGTATTGAAAATAGATATGTCTATGTATTTTAAGGTAGTTCAGAAGGTAAGTATGTTAGATACCGCTTTGCTTGAATTATCACATGAATGTCTGTCTCTTATATACTCTGTGTAAAACTGGTTCCCCCATAGTCAAGCGAAGCTAACTGTTCCACAAATTTCCGGAATCTGACCCTCGCGGTAACATTTTACAGGAGCACTTCGTTTGTTTCTGACATTTTATCAGAACTGAAACTGCTTAATTCACACAGTACTGAATTTAGCCCTTCTTTTGTAAGTTTCAGCAGACAATACCCAAAGGGTGAGGTGGCTGTTGGCCTCAATGACTGATTTCTACTCAACGAGACATAAAGGAATAGAACTCCTGGGCAACTTGATATGGAATGTGTCATCCACAGGCCAACTGGCTGCAACCACCCAAACTCATTTGTTTAGGCCTGATTAAGTCCAGCAGGGGGAGTATGAAAATGAATTCAAAAGGATCAAATAAGAGAGAAGTATCAGGAAAACCAAGTCTCGTATGCTTTCATTTCCTCCTACAATAGGAAGCTGTTGCCCTGTGCTGTCAGGTTCATGAACTTGCTAACAGCTTTTTATAGGAACAGTACGTTTTCTACATTTGATGTAAAAGAGACACATCTGAGCGTTCACCAGTGTCCACTTGTATCCTGGATTGCGGGAGCATGGAACTCTTCATGGCCTGACATTTTAAAACTGGCCTTGGACACAACGCTTTGTGTGAGGTAAAATGACTGCACTCCCAGGCCTTCCTTGAAAAGGTTGACAAGATAACCCAAATGAGACCCTGTTTCACTGTCTGGTTGTCATTGTATGGCAGAGTGCAAGTTGAGTTTGTAGGGGGAAGTGGGCTCAGGAAAGAAAACGATAAAGCATGCAATTAAAGGATAAAGCATGCATATTAATAAGAAAAGACTATTTTTCTTTGATAAATAAGGTCATTTTTTTTAATCAATAATAAGGGACAAATGATAATTTAATAAAGTATTATTTCTGCTTTAAATACTGAAAGCATATAAATACTATAGCTTTTACTGGTCTTTTTTTGTTCCATGGGTCTTTTGGACATTTTGGGAACAAATGGGCTCAAAGTAGATGGAGGGTCTATGTTGCCCCCTAGCGGAGTGTAGTAGTATAACCAGGATCTTATGTTGGAGCTGGAATTGGAGCAGTCTCTCTGCCCTGTGTCGGCCTTAGGGTCCCCCATATCCTCCGGTTCATTCTATTTAACCGTCTGAATAAAACTTTTACTTTGTCTCACATTCAAAATGTACTAGTTATAGATTTTGAACAATTTTCTTACTTTCTCAGTCACTGTTTCCTCATCCATAAAAAGGAAATATTAATACCACGGGGTGCATGGGGTTGTTGTGAGAAAGTTACTTTGATAATGCAGGTGAAGTCTACTGTACAGTGTCTAGCAATAGTCACCACTCAGGAAAAAGCTCACTTGAATAATAAGTAATACTAATATTACCAGAAAATGCCAACATGTGAAAGAAGAACTCCACAGAGTTTCTTAAGGAGTCTGCTTTTCATTCTGATTCCTGAGGCTACGTTTGTGTGATACCTGCAACCGTGAAACCAGCGAGGTCCCTGTCTGTGCCCCCCCTTCCACTGAGCTATCTTGCAACCAGACTCTACACACTCTACCAAAACTGTTCCAGTCAGACTGAACTGGTGGACCATGAAATGTTCACGGTATAGATCAGGACCCAACACATGACTCAATTCTCTGTCTTTCGAGAAACTGCCACTTTTGAAAAGGCCACACCAAGTGACAGAAGTAATATGGAGACAAGTCTTATTTCACATGGCACTGGCAGATAGATATAAAATATCTGTCCCAGTAATTAATTCCTCAGCTGCTTCTGCCGCCTACTCTCCAGTAGATAATTCCATTAAATATGTGCTGAGCGCATGTGCTAGAGGCTCTTCGCTGCAGTTTACACACACTGGTTCCTGACTTCTTTCATGAAATTTTAAATGGCGAAAAGAGATAAACACTCTGATTATCTATGTGTCTGATAAATGAATGCCACAACGAAATCTTACAGCTAAAAAGGTTATTTACTTAAGTGAGACTTTTTTTTTTGTGCATTGAAAGGTCAGATTTTTTTTTTTTCCTTCCACAGCTGTGAAATTGCTTCTGCTTTTTAGCAAATCTTCTAAGACGGCTCTTCCCCTTGCAATGTTGACAAGGACATGAGAAGGATGTGGCCTGAGGAAATCAAATGAGCAGCATAAAATCCTGGCTGGAATCGCAGGCAGCCCACAGTTGGCGGTTTTTGAAAGTCTGTCAAAAAAGTTGCGTAATATGAAAGCGGAGACAGGACTTCTGAACAAAAATCAATAGCTGGGTCTTTTGAACTGCCCATGTACAAAGTTCTAATGAAAATGTCCTTGAGGGGAGTTTTAATAGTGGACTTTGAGATCAGTTTCACCACTGGTTTGATAACGCTACAGAGCATTTGAAGTTTTCAAAGAATTCAAGCCCTGCAAAGTTTGGCTCAGACACTGAGGATGTAAATGCCTCTGAGGGGTCTGAGAAATAGCAACCCACCACTGAAGAATATACGATGTATGTGTTTCCTGAACCGTGTCAAATTTTAGCCACAGGATACAATTTACTTCAAGGGGGTTGATAGCTCTCTAAAAAGCAGCACTCCATGTTCAAACTAATAATTGATCAGGTGCCAGGTACCTGGTAGTAAGGGCACAGGAGTGACTAAAAATGTGTCACCCAGGAGAGCTGATTAGAAGACACATTTTCTAAATGTATTTTATTTAATCTTCTGACCAGGAGGGTGTTTGTACTATATTCATTGATAGGGTTTTTTCTGTTTTTCTTTTCCTTTTTTCCTTTCATTTCATTCTTTTTTTTTTTTTTTAAACATTTGTTCATCTCAATTCGAGCTAGAAAATTATTCATGACTCTAAAAATCACCATGGTAGCGCCAACGTACAAAACAGAGGTTAACATTTTAGGTCACTTACTGCCAGTTCTTTTGTTTTCTCATCTCTAAACCTTAAACATAAAAATACCCATTAGTTGTGGATGAAAATTTCTTACTCAGTAGATTGGGTAAAAATCAAACAAATCAGCAGCATAACACACACTAGCATTTACAGAATCTGGCCTCCAAAATTGGAAATGTGTCAGTTCTCAATTGAGCTGCTTTTGGAAAATTTATGCTTAAGCTATGCTTGAAAATACCAACCTACCCACCCATCAAAGGCAAGCGAAAATGTTTCTGTGGGATGAGTAATAAAGTGTTCTTTTTCTGTTGTTCCCTACTCAGCTGTCAAATCTCTCTGCCTCACACAGAACAAAGTAATATCTTAAAAATAAAATGATCAACTAGTATTTAGAGGGTTGTATTACTGATGTGAATTATTTTTTTTAATGTTAAGTATATATACCATAGCTATTTTGCGTTAATATAACCTGGACAGAAATGTTACTTTTTATTACTCTTAATTATTGACTCAGTGTCACTATGGCTAAACTGATTTGTTTCATATTTATTGCTCTCAGACAAAGTCTGTCAGGCAAGTAGATTATTTTAAAAACAGAGCTGAGCAACTTGTCCTACACTGGAATTTAAATCCAGACTGACCCCGATCTGAATCCAAGCTCTCAGTCAACTCTTTAGCCAAACTGCCTCTGGAGACTCCATAATCAGCTGCTCAGACTCCAGCAGAAGCAGCACAAATCACGTCCCCAGACAGTTCTGTGTTAGAAGTCGGCAGCTGTAAGGGATGCTCTGAGTCTCAGGAATGGTTACCCTCTTGGACGGGGTTCCTGAGAAGTGGGGTCTGAGACAAGGAGGCTTGTGCAGGTGACTTATTGAGGGAGTGCTCTCAGAATAAAACCAACCACCACAGACTTACATGGAAATGAGAGGAGCAGAAAAGAACATGGGGTAAAGCCAAGTAAAGAGGTGGGAGCTGCTAAAATCCCAGCCCAGTTCCACAGGGAGCATTGGAGCATGAGGAATACTGCAGAGTTATACCATTTAACATGGGGAGGGGGCAGGCATTAACAGTCATATTGACTATTGTGCACCACGGCAGGGGGTGGGGAGCAGAATATATCCGCAGATATTTCTGTGAGCAGTGACTTCCATCAGGCACGGACGATTCTCCAGAGAGAAGTGTTTCTATCAGCCACTTGGTACCAATAACCACAGCAGCTGGGGGAAAGGTGTCCCGTCAAGCAAATAGGGTATGGATGGGGCAACAGAGCGTCTGTTACAGGTAGGAAGAGAGGGTAGGAGGCTGGCTGAAACATGACATCATCAGTGGACTTGGATTTCCAGAGTAACGACCAGTAACCCGGAGGATGAGACTGGCTGCTGCTCTCAATTTAATACTCAAGCTGTCTTTTAGTAAATGTTTCTTGACCCTTTTAAATCTCAAGTAGCTCACTGGTTCAATCTGCTTTGTGGACCAGATTATCTCTAACGTGGATTGTATTTTTTTTTTTTTTAATTATGGTTCAATATTCAGGATTTTCTCACTAGAATATTTTTTTTTCTCTCCACAAACAAATGTTTAGTTAATCTGCATTTCCTGTGTCTTGGGTCTAATTATGAGTTTCCTAAAATAAGAATTAGGTTCCCGGATGGAACAGGAATTTACCTTTTAACCACGGGAATAATCTTCACTTTATGCACTGCCTGCTATTCACATCTGTTTAGAGTTTATGAAGTTACTGCCTACTCAACGCCTCACTCACCTGTAATAGTCTTCCTAAAATGGGCCCCAAGAAATACATTCTCTAGATCTGGAGAGTATCATCATTTTCCCTGACAATCAATTCTGAAAAGAGGCATCATTTTGGAATCAAATTCCCCCACCTTTTATCACATCACACTTTCCTTTATGCATCTCCAGTTACTGCCATCACCAGGGTTCACACACTTGGCACGTAATGCCTGTGCTATAGAGGCTACACTTTTTTCCCCTCGACCCTCTGTACATGCTGCTGCAAGGTGCCTTTCTAGAACCTCACCTTTTGACAGAATCCCCTCCACTAAAAATGAGAAACACACACATTTTCTTAAAAAGATATCTCCACACTCACACAAAAGGTAACTATATGAGGTGATGGATATGTTAACTAGCTTAATATGGTGACCACCACACAATGTATACATATACTTAAACATCAAGCTGTACACTTTATGTACATATCATCTCCATTTTTCAGTTATATCCCAGTGCAGATGAAAACACAAGCTCAAAAAGGGAAAACAATAAACAAAACCAAAATAACCTCTCAATTTATCTTACCTTGGCATCCAATGGCCTTAAAAAAAAGTTTCAAAGCCACGCTTACAACTTTATGTTGTATAAGAGATTTATGTATAAGAGAAGGGATACCATAGGGTTAAAAGCACAGACTGTGCAGAAAGAGTGGTTGGAGTTTCCTATTTACCAGTAATTGCTGTGTGACCGCAGGGAACTTACTTCACTTCTCTATGTTTCATTTTCCTCAACTATAAAATAGGGATAATATAAGTACCTATCACACAGGAGTTTTTTCTGAGAGTTAGAGGAGTTAACGAGAAAAGGACACAGGATGAGAGGGTGTAGAATGTCAATGTGACGGCAGGGGTGTGGAGGGAGTGAGTACTATTTCATACGGCGTGGCCTGGGAAGGTCTCTTTTTATACAGTAGTTAAGAACCCAGGATCTACATTACCTGGGTATGAATCCCAGATACATTGTGAATCAGTCTTATGAGCTTTGGAAATGTTTTGTTTTCCTTTTATATTTTAGTCACTCGGTTGTAAAATGTGGATATAAAACATCAACTGCATAAAGTTACTGTAAGGATTAAATGAGGTGATGGATGTCCAACACTTAGAAAAGGGGTGTAACGCATGTTAAGTGCTCCACAAGTACTCATTCTTACTGTTATTAGGTCACATTTAACTGCCAACCCCTCAAAAATCTAGAAGAACACTACTACTCAGCCACAGCAAAAAGATGACATCTTGCCACTTGTGGCAACATGGCTGGACCTTGACAGTGTTACGCTACGTGAAAAACATCACACAAAGAGAGACAAGTATCATGATTTCACTCATATGTGGAATCTAAAAATAAACAAACATAAACAAATAAACAAACAAGGGGGAGGATGCAACTCAAGTGGTAGAGCACATGTGTAACATGCATGAGGTCCTGGGTTCAATCCCCCGTAGCTCCAGTAAAAAAAAAAAAAAAACACACACACACACACACACACAAATAAACAGAACAGCGGGGAAGGGGTAGGGAGGGCAAAATAAGTAAACGGGGTCAGTTGCATGGTGACAGATGGAAACTAAATTTCTGGTGCTAAGCATGCTATTGTGTATATAAAAGTCAAAATACAATGCTGTACACAGGAAGCTTATTAATGTTGCAAACCATTGTTACCTCAATTAAAAAAAAAAACTAATCTGAAGAAACACAACTTGCCCTTCATAAGGGTTTGGACATATTTGGCGAAACAATGACTTGAGGCAATGTGAGCACCCTATTATCTAGAAAGAAAGCTCTGGCTTTCCTTTTCATGAAGCGTACGATGCAATTAAAATACTTCTGATGTTTAAGGGAGAACAGTCACACAGGCTAAGGTATAATATATAGCAGGATCCTATTTCCATGGAAAAGAACCAGGGAAACTAGTTGAAAGAGAAAAGAAATGTATCTCTCCACATTAGGAATACTCTATTTAGATTTCTCCATAAATGCTTAAAAAAGTTGTAAAGAAGGGTGCTCTCATTTTCAATATTATGAGTAATAGGATAGTATCAGCTATCCACAAATTCAGCCCTCAAATTAATAGGCATTCTCACTGACCATTTATGATTCAGTCCCCCCAGACCACCAGTGGACCCTGAGGATGATAGCCAAGATCATGATTTTTGACTCAAGTGGTTTGAGAATTCGACCTTTTCCCCATTCCTTCCACAAAGGAAGGGGATTCCAATGGACTGTTTCCTCTTCTATAAGGCACGTGAGTCAATTCAATATTGAGCAAAAGACAAAGAAGACAAAGAATTAATCATCACTTTCTTCTTGGTTAAATTTATAAAGTCCATTTGCCCTCTTGGTGAATAGTCACTTAGCTCTAGTTGAATCAGTACGTAAATACCACAACTGGACAGAAGTCTTTGGAGATATTTCTTCACCCCAACCATTAAAATATTTTCTGCTTTAACTACAAAGTATAAAGCATGTCATGGTCTTCTACCCCTGTAGCAAGTGTTTAAGACAGAAATATAAGTGATTTAAGGACAGGTGGAAATGAAACAAGATTTTGGTCATTATTCTCATTCCACTAATCTGTTTTGAAACACAAAATGCAAATCCACAAGGGGATGCTTAATATAAAACAATGAAAAATGAATGAAATGAATTTTTCATTATGTTTTTCAAACTAGCATAATATACAAAGAAGCAGGTTTTCTGCTCTACTAAAAACAAATCAAAAGACCACCAGGAAATTAAAATAAAACATAACAACACTAGAATTATAAAAGAAGAAATGCAATTTAAATTCAAATAAAATGTCAATTACTTTTTTTGATTGAAGTAAACAAATGTATTCTAGAAAGGCTAAATCTATTTTTTACTGTAAAAGAATTAGCAAACTCTACTCATATGGGACACTTGAGTGTTGATGTGATTTAACAGAGAAAGATAAGTAACAGTTATTCCACTCAGTCAGGAAGTCTTACGTAACACTGTTTCTATGTCAAGTAACACTAGCATGGCACCATGATCTATTCCCTATTCTCTCTCTAAATATATAGAAATCACTTGCATTATTATTATTAAATCATAATCTAGATGGCATTTAATTGGAGCCCAACAATACACTACATGATACTTTATCAAGAGTGGATACATCCTTCTATTATAACAAATTTTTAAAGAATACCTTGATAAATTTTCTCCCCATAGCAAAAAGCTCTCAAATCTGCTTCCATGAAAAATCCTGATCTGGCCAGTAATCCATCAAAGATCAAAGCAATGGAATCCTACAAAGAAGCTGATCTGTACAAGCTTAGACAGGGTGGAAGGAACTGTGACCTGTGAGGCTGAACAGAGCCTCTGAGACCAACAGCTTTAGACTTTGAAGTTGCATGACTTACGGAAGTTAAAAAAAAAAATCAGCTTATTGTGGAAGGTGAGAAGGCAGAGGAGGAGAGAGCAGAAAGAATGCATCTTCATAACTTTGAATTGTTATGGAGTGATGTGCTGGTGAGGGAGAAACCAAGGACCTCAACTGGGAGGAACTAACCCAGTCATTTCCCACTAGATAAGTTCCTTCTAGCACCAGGGATGAGCACCCTCTCCTCTTGCATCCTGTCCAACCACCATGCAATTAAACACTTGAGGCTGGTTGAGCAAGGTCTTAGGGAGTCATACGTGGGCCCTAAAATTAGTCATATTAGTTTAAAATAAAAGAAACTGCTGTTTAGCAGATTCAAAATCGCTATTAGCAATCTAATATGATTGCTTCCAAAAAAGGAAGATCAGAATAAAGAAGAGAGAACTAAAAATTAGATTTATGTGGGAATATACTATAGGACACCCTGTTAAACTGGCATGGGGCAGGCGAGGTGCCAGTGGAGTGGGACAATTCAGCTTTCCAGATACCTATTACACATTTTTCACTGCACTGGCAACAGCAAATCCTGTTAACAAGAATGAATGTATCAACAAGTAATAGTATGGGAAAATATGCAAGGTGTATTAAGTAAGGCAAATAAGCACATTGCTAAACTTGGTCCCATTTTTATAAAAGTAAGTTTATTAGTGGACATAAAGAGCAAAATTATAGCAAATATACACAGGAATGTCAGCAGTAATTAACAACGATTGTCTCTGGGAGACAGAGACTTGCCAAGGAGGCTTTCAAATTTCTGCGCTGTATTTCTGAAATGTCTAAATTTATTTTGTAACATGAAAATGTTACTTTAGTAATCAGAAAAAATAAAAATACTTTAAATTTGATAAAGCAGCGTTTATAATAAATTATTGGCTTGCCAATCACTCTACCTTTTAGAACAAAGGGAATATGACCAACTCACTTCTATCCTGAGCGATGCAGAACTAGCTGGGGAGGTGCCTGTAAGGGAGAGTAGAGGGCTTCTTCCAGCTCCCATTCCCTTTCCTCATCACTTTCATTATCTGCCTTGTTTTGGTGCTCACAGAACCTGTGGCATACCATGTTATCTGTGTGACTTAATTTTTAATTCCATTTTATAACTGAGGAAATGTGACGCCCAAGAGTTAGTTACTCAGGGATATGTCCCTGAACGTAGAGCTAACAGAATTTGAATTCAGGTCTTGACACACTACATTAATAAGTTCTCTCTCTGGTCTCTACTGCCAAATAAACTTGTTATCTTAAGGTTATGATATTTATGTAAGGGAATATTGTGGATAGGTCAATCTACTTAAATCTGTTTTCATAAAATCACAGGGGGGAAAAAAAACAGTAGCCATAGCCCATTGTTTCAGATGGGGAAGCTACTACGAGAGTTTTGAGAGACATAAAATTAACATCTGACGGTACAATAATGAGGACGAAATTAGGAATTCACTGAGAAAGAATTTCACAACAGGATACAAAAGGATGAGAACCTTCAGGGATGAAGAGACATGGTTGACTGGATTGTAAAAGTGGTAATAGGAAAACAGAGGCTTAACATAACTAAGCTGGTGAAGAACGCTTAAAGTAACGGTTGGAAATGCTGTCATATTTAGATTAGGAACAACAACCTGGCAAAGAAATGATGTGTGGTAAACAGTAAATATAGTCTAATACAGTCAAATACTATTTTTGCTTAATATTATTTGTCAAAAAATGATCTCCAAACTAGAAAATGTAGAATAATAATTGAAGGCCAATTAAGTGAATAAATTGTTTTAAAAGCCAATCTAAACCGGGTTCAGTTACAAATGAGTGGCATTCCAGGGCCCTGAAAGAACTTAGAAATGTGATTGCTGGCAGATGGGCAATTTTCAAAGAATTTTATACCAGCATTTTTTCCAAAACATGAAGACACTAGTACTAAACAAACTGTGGGCCAACAAGCTTGTAATTGACTCTGTGAAAATGTCAAAAAGCATGATGTGTAGAAATTTAGAAAACCAAGGAATAGTATTCAATACCAAAATGCTCACACCATGACTAGCTTAGTGTACTTTTTGGTAATGGAACTAGACTGATGAAAGATTATGTTAACACAGTATACCTGAACTTGAGCAGACATTTAACAACATATTTCATGATATTCTTATAGGACATGATGGAGAAGCTTGCTTCGATAATGAAATAATTAGCTGGATTCACAATTGGTACTAAATCCTTAACTTGAGGGTCTTGTGAAAGGATAGGTGACAACCTGAAGAAAATTCTCCAGTGATGTAGTGTATACAGCTCCACATCTACGTTTGTATGAACTTAACCTTGTACCATTCAGCAATTTCTGGATGAGTTGCATGGGAACATTAATCTAATGCTGATTATCTAAATTTGCATATGACCCTAATTTGGAAGATATGACCCATAAAGATCTAAAATATTAAGAATGATAGACCAAATCTAATGTTGATACTTAATCAGTAAATGTAATTCTTGCATTTTGATTTATCTAATGAGCAACTGTAAAAGTAAAGAATAGAAAGATGAAGCTTGGGTTAATTAAAAATGTATCTGAATGTAAATATATTTATAATACATTTTATATATTATATAAAAGTAATTATATATACATATATATGAAATATCTTTTTTTTTTTGCATGTTTAAATCCATTTATTGTTCATGTAACAGCAACAAGGTTTCCATTAATGAACCAGTTTGCTCAACTCTCAGGCCAATATCTGACTCTTAATGTCTGATCCCACTTCCTGACTCTGGGGTGTGGGGATACGATTTAGGTGAGGGTGATGAGAAATCTGCATCCCTGTAGCCACAAGGATTTGTTCAGATATAGGAAAGTAATACAAGCAGAATGTATCAAACCATCTCCAAGACTTTTGCTAGAACTATTAAGAAGAAGACAGTCTTTCTGCTAAGGTGCTGCACTGTAGGAATACAAGCCTGGAGCGTCTGGCAGTCATCTAAGTAACCTCCGGGAACAACCTGCCTGAAAATCAAGACGACATAAAGAAAACCTAACTGGGAACTGGAAAGACCCGAATTCTTGACAGCATTGTTTGAAACTATGATCTAAACATGTTTAAAGCCAGAGGTCATATCTGAAGTATTATTTACAATTCCAAGTCACGTGTTTCAAATGCAAGCAAAGACAAACTGAAGAATATTACATAGTGAATTCAATCATCCTGTGATTGATTTAACTAGATAAATGAGCTAGAAATTGCTTTCAAGCCTTATTTGTGATATTAAAAATTATTAAAGCTTAACATTATAAAATGTGCATTCAAACCCAGCTTCTATATATCTGATCAGGAATGCTTTGCTTCTGTGTAAAATTCTGATGAGAGGCTTGTAGCTCATTATTTAAAATATTCAATTCTTTCGTTAAATAATCAACTACAGTGTGACAACTATTTGTCAAAAATACATACCTTAATTCAAGTAACATGTCGCTGGGAAATTACTGTAACAGATAAAGCTATTGCACATGTTGCCAAAATAAATTCAAGAAGTTTTAAAGAAAATTTTCAGTTAGACACATATATACAGTTTAACTCCTCAGCTTAAAAAAATTACAAAAAGGGGTAATAAAGTAACTTGAAAGAGTATGTTCAGTGAACAAAGTGCTACTATGTTTGATAAAGAATGCTCCGAAAACAAGGAAAGAAAAAGTGTGAGTGAAAAAGAGAAAAAAGACCCCAACTAAAATGGAAATACATCATATGCATGGAAATTAGCTCCAGGAAACAATATAGTTATCTCTTAAAGCTTATTAAAAAGTTAAACTATATGAAAATAAAAATTATTCAAATTAAACAATAATGAGATTATTTTGCCCATTTGACAAAGATTGTTAAACTGTATTATTTTGAGTCCATCAGCTGATAATTTTTTAAAGCAATTTGATTAAATTTATCAAAAGCTTAAAATATGATCATATTCCTTGACACAGTCATCACAGTACTTAAATTTAATCCTGAAGAAAATCAGCAACATAGACAAATTCTTGCTACAGCATTATTTATACTATTGATATTTCTACTATTTATACTATTACATAGCAAACTATCCAGAGAGCAATAATGTTAGATTAATTGGTTTCCATTTATACAATCAGATGCCATGTAACCATTAAAAATCATGTCCTCAAAAACAAAGACACAGATTACATTCCTAAATTTAAAAAAAGTAAAATTTATGATTTTCATTTTTATTACAAATTCAAATTTTAAGCATTTTAAATGGCTGCAAATACACTAATGCATATTATTTTTGAGGGTTTATGGTTTTCTTTTGTAAACTTATTATCATACCTTAAGAAAATGCCCAAATCCTAAGCATAGTTTGATAAAATTCTGAAACCAATGTGTCCTTTCAGTCCCTACATAAGAAAAAAGGACGTTATTGTCCGTACTGCTAATACCATAAATTAGCTTTGCCTGTTTTTGAATTTTATATAAACAGAATAGTGTGATATGTATGTACACTTTTGTCTGGCTTCTTCGGCTCAAAAACTTGTTCATGAAATGTCTCCATGTTGTTGTGTAGAACTTTGATTTACTTATTTCCATCACTGTATTGCAATTCATTCTATGAATATACCATGATGTACTTACATCAGCTCTACTGCTGATAAATACTTGCGTAGTTTCCAGTCTTTGTTATTACAAATAGGACTGCTATCAAGGTCCTCAGTGTTCATGTCTTCTACAGCATGTGCATCTGCATTTCTTTGGGTTAGAGTCTTAGGAATGGAATCTTAGAAGATGTCAATGATCAGCTTTATTAAGTAATGCTGAAGAGTTTTCCAAGTGTTTTTCACCAGTTTATACTATCACTAGCAGGATTCCTGTTTTTTCCACATCCTTGTCAACATCTGACATTATTCTTTGCTTTTTTTCTTTTTTTTTAACTTCAGCCATCCTGGTGGGCATGCAGCAGCCTGTTTTTGTAGTTCTAATCAACACATTCTTTACAATTAGTCTAACAGGATTATATGTAATTCTAATTTTCTTCCCTATAATGTTCGATATTTTTAAGTATCTCTACTATGAACAAACGTGAGTCCAATAATTACAAATAAACTTTTCTAATCAAACATGCATGTATGATTGCTTTGTTACCACGTAATTTTTCGGAAATCAACTGTTATTTATACATTTTATCTCAGAAATAAAATTGCAAGTGCAAAAACAAGAATAATAGTTCTAATTATATTCTGTAGAGTTCAGAACAGAGTATAAAATTTGGAAATACCAGCTAGGATAATTTGTTTAAATTAAGAAATGTATGTGAAGGCTCAGGCTTGATATCATTTATCTCTTGTGGAGGGAAGAAAAAAGTAGAATGAACTATTCTCCCCCTACCAAATGCAAATTATGGCTCTTGCTATGATGTTAAATAAAGTATATATTCCACTGTATACTTTTTGTGGTTTTTTGAATGTTAACTAGGCATGTATATGACCACTTCAATGAAAAAAATGTGCACTTCAACAATAAATAAACATTATAAATTGTTACAGAATACCTGTATAATTATTTATATGCTCATCAATGATTTTAAGTACTTAACAACTTGTCTATAATATAATATAATCAAACAAGTTTGGACTGCATATTTGCCTGGCAAAACTCTGCCGTAATGCTGAGGTAATGCCCCATCATACAAGTTAAGAAATGACATGTGTTCTAACATTTTTCTCTAATAAAGATCCCTGCCTGAGTAGATCATTCCTGAACTTTCATTCCTGGACTTCTGGGAGAGAGCTGGCTCTTCCTTCTATCTCTGTAAATCCCCAGCATGTTTGACTAGAAAGGTGTCGTTTTTCCCTAGTTTCCCTCAAGAGTGAGGGAGGCTGGTTACCCTGAAATATCAATTCTTCATAGGCTGGGTGGTGAGGAGAAGGAAATATCAGGGGAAGTATTCATTCTCTTCATTGAGATTTGCTGGTGGAAAGCAGGAAATCATTTTAGGGTAGAAAAGCTGTTTCTGAGAAATACAGTGAAAAGAAGCTCTAGTTGTTTGCAAATGTCAGGAAGCAGAGGAAATATTCACAAAGCCTAAATTAGTAGGTCTGTCACCTCTTAAGAACTACCTTTATCTCTCTTATCCCTAAGAGAAGATCCTTCAGTAGAGATATGTCCTCTTATCCTTTAGAAAGACACTTCGGAGACATCACAAAAGAGTTTTTTTGGGGGGATGGAATTGGGAGGGGAGGTGTTTGCTTAAAGAAGAAAAGCATCACTGTCTGTGGAAGGATGTCTGATACTTAAATTACAAACTAAATAAAAAGATTATGAAACATTTCTGCTATAAATCATAAGAATCTTTTAGAAACTAAATCTGATTTAAGAAGGTAAACATGTTGCTATAAGGCGTTTTTGAATGACATTATTAAATGTCGTAAACTGGAGATTAACTTTCCTTAGTACAGATTTGCTTGTTTTTGAACAGTAAAGATGCTGAATAATCCCTCAAAAGACAGGGTAAAAGTTGTCAACTTGTATAAGCCTTTTTACCCTTCCTTAATGTGAAAGTAAACTGCAAAAGCTGTTATGTCTAAGGAAAGGGTAATCAAGAAAAATATCATTAAAGTGTATTTGAGATTAACTGTTAACATGAAAGAGCCTGTCTGTTACCTTACGCAAGTAACTGGATTTTGTTTTCCAATATATGCCGATTGACTCAATGGCCAGAGCAGACCGAGTCGTATTTTTGTAAGACTCTTCAACAGGCAGCCAAATAAATAGCTTTTCCCCCGCTGCATGGCTTGCAGTTTGCTTAAGCAAAAATCCAATTTCTGGAGAGGACTCCACAAGGGCTAAATTCCCTGCCATTTACAAGTGTCCCATTAGAGTAGCTTTCTATATGGAAATAACATTCCAAGACAAGGAGAGAAACGCTAGGTCTGAGGTCCGCTGTTCCTGATGTGTTTTATTATTTCTTTTTCATTTGAAGAGTGGAGCTATTCTCCCAGGAGAAAGAAGGAGAAAAAGAGAGCCATGTTTGAATACAAATGTCTCAAGAAATGGGAGCTTCTTTTAAAAGTGAAATCTCTCCTTTTTTTGGTATGCATCAAGGACGAGGGTAGAACTGTCAGCTTCACGACTCAGGCTGTTTCTCATTAAAAGGTTTTTTTTTTTTTAATTAAGAATTCAAAGGAAAAAAAAAAAAACTCCAAGTGGAGTAGCATATATTAGAGATGGTGAGGCTTGGGTTTGATTACTGCTTCTCGGAGTACATCTGGAGGAAGCTTTTATTTGAAAATAGTCACAATTAGGATGAGACAGCCTGTGTGTCTGACTCACAGGATGCCACAGAAAGACCTGGCAGTTTTGTCGTAGCTTTTTTTTTCTCGGAGGTGAGAAAAATAAATTTTAATGAAGGTTCATAAATTTTCAGAAATGTTTTCACTAATAAAACTAGCATCATGGATGCTAAGTAAACGTTCACTGATTTTCTTTAAAAAAAATCAATCAATGGGGTACAAAATCTTTGTAATAGATTCAAATGTCTCATCTAATATATGCTGGTTTTTTAAACAATTGATTTACAGTTCTTGCCAATGCATAACCATGCGTCTTTACATTAGCTGCTTTATTTAGCTTTATTTATTTAGCTGTATTTAGTTTTTCAATTTCAAGAAATGAACACAGACTTAGTAATACAGTACTTACTCAATAAGAATTAACCTAAAAGGAAAAACAAACTCATGGCAAGTGTAATAGAAAATGTAATTGTATTACAATGTCAGCTTGTGTGAATTAGATAAATGCCTATTGACTTAGTTGTTATACACACTATTGAAACTGAAAGATAAATTGGTGTTCCCATGAAAGCTTCACTGAAGGAGGAGTTTAAAGTATCACCATGTGAACAACATGATTGTTCATCAAATTCCCTTTCTTAACAGGCCAAGGGCAATTGAGTTTCTTTATTCATGACCATCAGGGCTCCACTTTAATAATACTAAGTGTCATTAGTCAAAAAACCCCCCAAAAACCAAAAAAAAAAAAAAAAAAAAACCCAACAAAACAAAAGTAAAGCCCGAGTACTGCACAACATTTTAGAAACTCATCTGATCAAATAAAGAGGCTGAAAGCTCCCCCCTTCCCCGCCACGTCCCCGTGTAGTATGGCTTGATATTAGGGAGGAACATTATTGTGAAACATAACTTTAACAGGGAGCCTTTGTTTAATGCACAGAGAAGCATTCTACTACTTCTTTGAATATTGTGATTCCCACTTGGAAGAAAATGAGAAAGCTATGTAGTCCTAGACAAGTGAGAGAATTTGACTATCAGCAAGGTCTAGTGCTTTGACTTGGCTCAAATCTTTTCAACAAATGTAACCAAAGTAGGACTAACTGGAAAAATATGGAATGGAAGGGGAAACAATAAGCTAAGGACAAGATCCAGGATGTCGGGTCATCCCTTCCCCTTTTCCTTATTTGTATAAGCAAGGAATTTTGATGACGTTTTCTTTAAGTTAATTTGCCCTTCCTGGTGGTGTTGTCTGATTTACAGGGCTTTACATAAATTTCTTCTCTCACGCATTACCCTGTCCTGAATTTGATCACCCTTTCTCACTTACTCATAACATGTGAGCAAACCTTGCATGGTCTTTAGTATCTCTTTCCCCAGGATGTTGGTGTCCAAGAGGACAGGAATTTGGCCAAGATGGTTTTCCTTTCATATCCCACCAAGTGGTTGGTTATTCATGGTCAAACACAGAACTCCACTGAGAAGCTGCATGGTTTGTATGATAGAACTTAGCTTTTCAAAGAAGCCAAATGTTCATTCATACTTCCTTCACTTGCTAATGTATAGTTATGTTTGATACACAGTAAACATCATACATGGAATTATTCCATGCTCCTAAATGACTAGCTAAGCTGAGGAATCAGATCAGCCACAGGCCGAGATAATATTTTCAGGCGCTAAATATATTTATTGAAAAAAAGGGATAAAACACTTCATTAAAATTAGGTAAAAATGCTATTCAGAATTATTTGCAGGTGTCAGGAAAAGACAAAAATATAAAGCACCCTACACAATCACAGTGTTTCCTGCCACTAGAATGTAGAATTTCATCTTGGAGAAGTCTCTCTCATCTCTGGACAACTACTGAGCTAGGAGCCTGTGGCTTTTGATGGCATTTGAAAGATGAAGGCATCAAGGTATATTTGGTCCTGGCCAAATAATGTTAAAAAGGAAAAAATAAAGAACACTTATCATTTTGTTTCTTGATTCCAAATTTAAATTGAGTAGTTGGGGAAGGGGACAGAATCTGCAGCGTGTCCCGATTCAATCATCCAAAGACTGCTATCTTACTTCTGTCACTGAGGGCTGGATTCCTTTGTGACCCACAACGACCTTAGAATGAGAAGCTCACAAGGAAGGCGATGGGGGATTTACATTGGACCTGCCTCCCCAAAGCCAGTAGCTAAAATGAGAAAGTAGGATCCCACGGACACTTTCATTTGGCAACATTCTGCCTGTTGCTGGGATCCTGGAGGCATTTTGATTGTCTCAGAAGGTGAAGAGGGAGCTGAACAAAGCCAGTTTGAATTTTCGCTCTTCTCCTTCCAGTAAGGAAGAATGGAAAGTTCTGTTCAGTGAGGCATGGATGATCCATGCTAGTGTTTCTGGATTCAACTTGGAAAAAAAAAAAAAAAAAAAAAAAACTAGGGCATCCATAAAAGTCAAATAAACAAACTTCTTGCCTACTGTATATGATATTTAGTATATTATTTCCATCTTTAAAAAAAAATCTGTCAGTTATATTTTATTTCCAGTGATCTTAAGATTAGTGTCTCTTAATTACTTTATAAATAATTTAACATCATTTTTTGTATATCAGTTATGATTAAAAGTACTTACAGAATCTATGTTAACAGGTTCCAGAACTCTTAAATTCCACAGAATCAAATTCTACAGAATAAATATAAAGAACAAAATCCCTAATGTTAAAATCTTTAAGGACTGACATGAATGAGGTGTGCATATTGGATAACTTTTCATTGTAAGTGCAAATGTTTTGATTCAAGGAATTCTTAGAATTAAACTATGCAGATAACAAACACTATCAGTGTGACCACAGGCAATATTTCCAGGTGCCTCCTGGATGTGTGTCCCCTTTACTTAGAACTGTTTATTACTCACACTCCTCTCCCCTCCTTTTTGACCCACATCCACTACCCTCAAGTCTCCTGCTTGAATTCTGACCTTACTACTCCTGCTAAATGCATAGCAGCATCATTTCCTCACCAGCCCTGGCCACACCTCACCTAAAGGAGGTCATTCATAGTCTCCCTCCCTGGTATTTAGAATCAGAATGGAGAGATTCTGTGTAGTGACAAGAGTCTATGTTTCCCTAAAAGTAAAGCACCAAAGCAGAGAAAAACCAGCATGCGGAGAGCGACAGAGCACAGGTCCAGAGAACAGGAAAGACAGAGAAGCCTACAGCACCAGAGAGACAAAGATACCATTCCGCCATTCCATCCTTTTGTTCATTCCTTTTTTAGAGGGACACCTATACTTCGTCACCTTTGATTGAGGTGGTTTGTATTCTTCTGATAAATTCTATCCTTTGTCTTTTGCTTTCAGCACAAGCTAGTCTGATTGAGGTGTCTGTTACTTGTAACCCAAAGAATCTGATCTGATACAGCAGACAAGAGAAAAACAAATTAAAATCGGCCTACTATCAAGAAAAGCAGTAACAAGCAAAATAATTATCCCAAGTAAGTTTCAGAATAGAACTGGAAACTGAAAATACAGTACTTTTGATTATTATATTGGACTGGCAAGTCCAGTATTTTCTTAAATAAACCACATTTGTTTCAGAAAGCTCAAGGGATATCTTGAGCCGAACCCAAGTTTGTCCATAACACTTCTGATCTTTGCCTTGTAAGAAAATGGTTTGAATTCTTACTTCTGAGACTTTCACTTTGAATCAGATTCCTACTTTAATACTCACACTTTGAAAACTTTGAAATAACTCAAAATAGATGTATTAAAAATTGTGTTCTGAGATAGTACATGTCATCACGGAGTTCTGGATTTTATGCTTAAGGCAGGAATAATAAATATAGAATTGCATTAATCTTGTTCAAAGAACTTTCTGCAGCATCTCCTTCTGACAATTATATTTTATACCAAAGTTAAATTTAAATCAAATTTTTAAAGATTAAGAAGCATAGGAGACTTAATCCCTCACAGATCCAGGAGATATAATAATGGTAGTTTTTTTCCAGGGGAAATGTTAATCTTTAAAATAAGAACTCAGACAGAAACAAACTCCATTAATTATGTTTCAGATCTTTGAGACAAGCTTAAGTTTTAGAAATATACTGTCTTCCCTTATTAATAAAAATATATATTCTCATTAACCTAACAATGTGGCCAATTTTCTGTTAGTAGTACAATGTCATATTTTAAGTCACTAGGTTAGCAATGCGGTTTACATGGACATGTGCATATCACTATTCATAAATACATATATCACTTTTTAAGTTTTTGATTAAGTGCTAACGTTAAATCAGTACTGTCAAGAGTCGTAATGAATGTGCAGAAATTGCTTTGTGAATTATCTTAGGAATAAATTTTACCTTCATGTAATTTACTCTTGTTTCTCTCTATGCCCAACTGTCAATGTAGTGAATATTTTAGTAATATATTCAAAAATTGGTATTTCAGGTGCCATTAAAGACTCTGATCAACAATGTGCCATGGGCAAATCTAGAAATTCACACTGGAAATAGTAGAGATTCTCAGTTCTTTTTTTTTACCCCCCACTTAGTTTCCTCCATTGTTTCAGATTCACATGCACAGTGATTCAGGTTTCATGTTAAGCTTTGCAGTTTCTACCAAAAATTACTGGAGTTGAATGTTCAAATTTTATTTCATGTTTGATTGTTTGATTAACTAAGATCTCTTAGATACACTTACGGAACAGAACTTTAAACATGACTGTTGGGTAACTGCCTGTTATTTTGTACTTTTATTGAAACTGTTGATGGGTCAAAATGTGTCACAGAAAATATTTAGTGTGGAACATAAAATTTAAAATAGCAGAAGCGTATAAAGAGCTTACTGTATTTCAAGTACTATGCTTTCTACTTATTAGCTAATTAATAACCTTCAAATCTAGAAGTTTTGGTACTATTCCTATTTTAATGATGAGGAAACTGAGTCACAGAGATGGCAAGTAGCACACCCAGGGTGAGAGACAAGTAAGTGTACAGAGAAGGGACTTAATCCCAGGCCAAATGGCTCCTCAGTCTATGTGTTCAGCCATCACACCTATTACCTCACAAAAAAGGGAGAAAAAAAAAGGACTCTCATACTGATGGCAAGGTATATGCTAACTAACTTCTTACTTAACTGGTACAAAACTCCTTACTTACAATAAAAGAAAAAATTCCAGGAGATAAAGTAACTTGTCCATGGACATACATATTTGGTCTTTCTCCAAGTCACAGTGTCTCTTTGCAACAGCATAGAGTAATAGCTATTAAAAGAAAGCCAAACACAAACTGACTCAACAGTGTAGTGGTCACTGTGATGGACCACCAAGATCCCCCTTCAGGACCCAAGGACTTAGTCTCCCAATTGCTAGGAATGCTTTAAAAATTGGGAATTGGCTTGGCCGACAAAGTTGCTATGACCAAGGTGACATCAGCTTTAGGGGAGTCCTCACCCAGCTGATGCAGGGTTATAAATACCTAGCCCACTTGTTTTTACTCAAGACTGCTCTACAGAAACATACCTGACTCAGAGCAAATAGCAATTAGCAATGAGCATTGCAGCCTAATTTCTTCCTCTGCCTAATCCTGCCTTCTTCCTTCTCTTCCATGGTTGTTTATCCTATGAAAAATTCTTAATAAATTCCTTGCAGATTGATCTCTGGCTAAAAGTTTACTCCCAAGAAAACATAACATGCAATGCATGATAAAGATACTTTATTGGCTCCTACAATTGGAAATCCACAGAAAAGTCTGTCTCCAAAGTGCATTTGATTAAGAGGTGAGAACTAATTTCTTTTTGTTTTCTGTTCTGCCTTTCAATGTCAGCTTCATTCCATGGCTGATTTCTTGCAATGATGGAAAAAAATGATTACATTTCCAGTATTCATATTTGCACATGATGCCATACAGAAGGAGATTCCAAATGTGATTAGTTCACTGTGATTAGACTGTTTAAGGTTGAAGAGTGTTAACTGGCTTACACAAATGTGGGTCCAACCCAGGAACTTGAGGTGGAGTCACCTTCCACTGGGTTCCTTTGGGGAAGGAGAGCATGGCCAAAGGAAAGCCTGGCTACTGTTAGAAAGGGAGGATTGAGTAGGACTGAGCAGTACCTGCAGTAGTACTGTTAGAAAGGGAGGACCCAACCTTGAGATGTTGAACGTTGGGCAGCTGAAAACAGCATCTACAATAGTCCACAAAAGGAAGAAGAAAAATGGAATGGTCTTCTCTTTTTCATTTAGTTCTTTCTACGTTTTTCAAATGAGACATATTTCCCTCATTTTTTCACCAGATAACTCAGATTCTCCAGAGTTTAAAAGTCCTTTCCTCTCGAGTTCCTTCTTTGTCCTTTCAAAGATCAGTATAGAGGTTTCTCCACAATATTCCCACAGAGTAATGCACTGAACTGACCACATTTTATCTAATCATTTGTTTAATACTTTTCTCTTCCAGTGGACAACTGATTCCTTGAGGGCATAATCCTGTCTCTTAATCATCACTGTATCACCCCACCAGTAACAACGGGTCTGACAAGCAACATTGTTTTGGAATAAGTGCATAAATTAATGGGAATTCTGGCTTTTCCTGGACACATCTCAAGAGGTTTTTAATGGCGATAAAGGATCCACAATTCTAACTTCTCTACTGATGAGCACGTTAATGAAAGAAAAAATAATATGCAGGAAAAAATGCAGAGAGAAGGAAAACAAAAGTCCCCTCTACTTCACTAGATTGTAACTTTCAGAGAACAGAAAATATAAGCACAGGTATATATTGGCTATTGAATATATGCATATTAAATGTGCATTCACAAATCAGAGAAAAGGCCAGACTCTTTTATAAAGATGCTTGAACTGCTTGTGAGATTTTTATAAAATTTTATAAAATTAAAAAAGAAACACTTTGAGAAAAGCATTTCACAGAGGAGAGGTGAGGACTGCTCATAGCTTTTAAGGTGCTAAGTGAGTTTGAGATTATTAAACAAGATGGGGAATTCAACAGAGGAAGTCTTTGCTTTTTGAGGATAGTACATACAGCATGAGTTTGTTTTTGAACATGGTGAATTTGGAAACCTGAAGGGGATTTAAGAGAACAAATGTAGAAATCAAGAAGAAACACCAATCTCCAATAGCTGAACTTCTATTTTCAGAAAAAAAAAGAGTTTTGTCTGTAAAAATGCTTGTTCCTTAAAAACTTTGACTGTCATTAAAGTTACTGGTCTTCTCGAAAGATCAAAGACACCCATCCCTTGCTTATTCACCTCAATTTATTCTTAGAAACCCTACCACTAAGAAAAAAAAAGTAGTATCATGAAAAAATATTTTTCTTTAATTCTAACTAAAAAAATCATGATGTAGTCCAAGCTAACCCAAGTACACAATTTTATAGGTAGAAAATGATATAAATTAAAAATAAAAATAAGTTATGAGCAACAAAAATAAACAAAGTAATTTGTATATAACATGCATTATAATGAATATATAATGTACTCAACAAAGCAGGATGTGTAATAGTGGCTGGTGACTGGCAGAGAATGTGTGTTACAGAGTCATTTTTGGAAAGAAAATTCATTCTTTTTGATACATTTTCTTCACCAGTCTTACGGACTTTACAGCCTCATAGTCACCTTGTACTCAATCTATACTTAAATATTAAGTTAAAGTACTTTTGGTGCAAAATTACAGACAAGCATGAGGATACTACAAAAACCACTTATGAGCAACAAACAAGTATTTATAGAAGCTGCAACCTCTGTATCCTTCTCACTTATTATACATAGACAAAGAAAAGCATGTTAGGATCATTCAAAATTGGATGGTGCACAATTCAATTTCGTTCTGTATATGTTCTGAATATAAACTATTATGTCATGGAAATTGATGGGTGTTTCATTGCCTGAAATCACCGTGTGAAGATATCACTTCTTAAGTATAGTTATTTTGAATGTTTTAGGATGAAAATTTCATTATACTGAAAAAAGGAGCCATTGTCAATAAATGGTTCAACTTCTCAAGAGCTGTTATGGCAAAAAATAATTAACTGAAAAGTCATTGAGTGAAGAAAGTCTCTACAAGTTTGACTGCTTATCTATATGTCCTACTATATTAGAATTTTGTATATTAAGGAAAATGCATTGCTTTGATCACCCCAGAGTGCCTTTATTGACATTAATTTGTTTTAAAAATAATAATAAATACCATACTTGGTTTTATTTATAGGAGTCACTCGCTCAATTAATTTCATTATTGAAATAACAATAAATGCAATTCATTGCATGGTTACTATTTCCCAAACTTTTTATTAGATGTTATATTAAAAATTATGATCATTAGAATAAAAATATTTGAGATATGTAAGTCTAATCCATTTCAAATAAATCATACTAAATTCCAGTTTCATCTCAAGCTCATATGACCCTTTCTGAAATCCTACAATGTTTTTGTTCAATTTTTAAAAATATAACACAGATCCCGATAAAAGCTCAAATCATATGTTTGCAACACAGTGGATTCTTACAAAACAAAGAAGGCCCTCTAACCAGCATCCAAATCAAGAAACAGTATCATTGGAACTCCAGAAGTGTGATCATGCCTCTTAACGAACTGCTTCCTCAAAGGGTAACCACCATTTTCACTTCTCATACCATAGATAGCTTAGACTTTATATAAGTGTAAACACACAGTTTATACAAGAAGTATATCTCTTCTTCCACTCAATAGTATGTTTTTAAGATCATCCATATTGTTCTTCAATATAATAATTGATTAGTTACAACTATTGTATTGTGTTGCTCATTGGAGTAATATAGAATTTATGTTTCCATTCTACTGTATGTGTTTTCCCCCCTCGTTTTGAACTACTATGAATCCACATACTATTAATATTCATGTACAAGTTGTTTTGCTTTTTATCTTTAGATACACTATCCATCTTAAATTAAGGCTTATAAATGGTATGGGACAGGAGTCAAAGATCTTATTTCTTTTTACAGACTTTGAAATGCTTCATGAATATTGGTTGAAAAGATCTGCTTTTCACCCACTGCATTCCTTTAAGGCTTTGTTCAAATTTTGTTCTGATACTTATTTTTAATGTAATTCTATACTGATTGGAGAAAATACTCTGAATGAATTAAATCCTTTGAAATTGATTGAAAAATTCTGTATGACATATAATAAGATCTATTTCATGAAAAATATAAAGTGTATTTTAAAGAAAATGCGTATTTTGTTGATGCTGATTAGACTTATCTATGAATGTCAATTAGTTTAAGTTGTTTGATAATCTGTCAAGTTGACTGTTTAAATCTATCCTGACTTTCTGTCACCTTGCTTTATCGATTTATGTTACAGAGATCTGAGGTATCTGAGTGTGAATTTATCCTTAGTTTCAGCCAGTATCTGTTTTTATGTACTCTGATTCTCTTTTATTTGGTACATGCATATTTAGGGTTGCTATGTCTTCTTGATAAATTGTAAGTGTAATCCTGAATAAATATTCCTCTATTTTGCTGGTAAAATGCATTACCTTGTGGTTTACCATTTTTCAGATTTACTATTCACATAGAATTTATTTTTTCATCCTTTCACTTCTAATCTGTCCCGTTACATTTAAATTTTGTGTGTGGGGGTTTAATTACTTTCATTTAATATGTGAATTAGTGTTTTAATTGGAAAGTTTTGTCAATTAGCATTTAATAGAATTAATGAAGTGGCTGATTTGTCTACCATCTGTTATATTTTCTCCATTTTTCTTCTCTTCATTTTGTTTTTCCTTCCTTTCCTGCCTTTTTTTGATTACACAAGTATTTTTTTGGTGTTCAGTTTTTATATTCTCTACTGACTTATTAGGTATACCTTTTTGTTATAATTTTTTGTGATTTCTATAAGGATTAAAGTATACCTTAAATAGTATCTACAACTTCACATACAATCTTCAAAGCTTACAATGACATAATGTTATTCACCACCATCCAGCTCTTTGTGATATTAGTGTATATGTTTATTTTACATATATTTTAAATCTGAAATATATTGCTGTTACATTGGGTGTTCTTTTTTTAATAAATCACTTTTATTTACCTATATATTTACAGTTTTGTGTATTCTTTATTCCTTCATGTAGATCTGAGATTCCTTCTGATAAATCGATTTCACTTACCCTGAGGAAACAGCTTCCTTTAATATTTCCTTAGTAAAGTTCTGCTTATAATAAGTTTTTCAGGTTTAGCTTGTACAAAAAAGTATTTGTTTCACCATTACCTTTAAAGGATATTACCTATAGGATGACACTTCTATGTGGCTTTTTTTCTCTCTGGCCCTCTAAAAAGATGATTCCATTATCTGCTGACTTACATTGTATCTGATAAGAAGTCAGCAGTTTTTCATTGTTCTCCAATTATATAAAGCATCTTATATTTTCTGGCTGCTTTTGAGATCTTCCCGTTGTCTCTGATACTCCACATTTGACTATAGGGAAGTTTTCCTTGGATCTGTATATTTCATATTTTTTCAGATTGGAAAGATCCCTCTGCTTTCTTCTGTTTCTTCAATGACATATGCATGAGACAACATGACTTTTTTCCTCATAAGTCACTATCACACATTTCTTTTTTCTAGTTTTTTTTTAAATGTGCTTTTTTAGTTTCATTTCTTCTGGCATGCCTTTACAATCTATTGAACTTTTCCTTCTCTACTGTCTAATCTACAGTTGAGCTGTACATAAAAATGTTCACTTCTTGAATGCCAATGTGGTACAGTCTCACATTTTTCATTGCTCAGTTGAATTTCTCCATTTGTCATTCATTTTGTACACTTTTTCACTAAAGTACAGAAAAGTTCCATAATAGCTGTTTTAAAGTTCTTGTCTGCTAATTTCAACAGATGTGGAATCCCTGGTGGTATTCTACCAACTGATTTTTCTCATAGTTATGGGTTATCTTCTCTTTTTTTTTTTCAGTGAAGGGGAAAAGGGAAGGATTACTCATTTTAGAGGTATTCTCAATATTGTGGGTCACTATTTTTAGAGTCTAAATTGTGTTTTCATTTTTTAACTTACTGAGTTATACAGTTTAATTCCATTGGAACTTTATTTTAAGCTTTGTTACAGAGAGTTTAAAGTAAGCTTACTGCAAAGTTTGGCCTTTCTGAGGGAATCAATAGAATATTTGGTGAGTTCAGAAAGGTTTCTCCACTACTGATTATATGTAACCAGTGTGTCCTATCATTGTGTCATTTCTCAAGTTTTCTTCAGCTCACAGACCTTCAATAGCTGTTCTCTGCCAAGACTTACAGTGCTTTACCACATGCACATATTAGTATTTGGCGAAATACTAAGTGGAACTTTATGCAGATTTCTGAGACGTCTTCTCAGCACAAATATCTTGTCTCAGTCCATAAATTCCAGCACCCCAGTAACCCCAAACTCTGATTTTTACTTTTTCCAGGCTGTGAGATCCTTGGTTTCTATTTGAGCTCTGTTCCCTTAGGTCACATTTAAGAAAGTATCATGTAAAAATTTGGAATGCAAGTTGAACCTATCTTTTGCATTTCCCTTTACATAAAGATCTCTCCCATGTATGGTCTATTATCCAGTATCTGAATATAACGGCCTTACACATATTATACAATTTCACAGTGTATGTGGAGGCAAGTCTGATAACCATTACTCCATCATAGTTCAAATTAGAAATATCCATGACATCCTAATAATTTTGGCATCATTTATGTCATTAGACACTTGACAAAAATTCTGATCTCTTCTTTGACTACTGAAGTTGCTCTTTAGTACAATTGCTTCTTCAAAATAAAGCTCAATGTTGTGTATAAGCTATACTAAATATACTTTCTAAATAAACGAGAGGCATATAATGATTTTTGCATGTGGGGAAAATTAGAAATTAAAATTATTTGTATAGAGTCCCTAAAAACAGAGAATATGGCCTGTCCTTCCTGATCACTATTTGGCAATTGAAACAACTCAATGCCATACAATTTTTTAAAAAGAATAATGTGTGAATGGTAAGACCATTAAGGGAATCAATGCAGCTACTGGTGATTCATTGTTAACCACATTCAAACCTATGGGTAAATTTATCAAGTGAAATAAAAATTTAGTGGCTTAATTTGAAAAGATTCATGCACCCCAATGTTCACAGCAGCACTATTTACAATAGCTAAAACATGGAAGCAACCTAAATGTCCATCAACAGATAATTGGATAAAGAAGTTGTGGTATATTTACACAATGGAATACTACTAAGCCATAAAAATAAAATAATGCCATTTGCAGCAACATGGATGGACTTGGAGATTGTCATTCTAGGTGAAGTAAGCCAGAAAGAGAAAGAAAAATGCCATATCACATCATTTATATGTGGGATCTAAAAAAAGACAAATAAATGAACTTATTTATAAAACAGAAACAGACTCACAGACATAGAAAACAAACTTACGGTTACCAGAGGGGAAGGGAGTGGGGAGGGATAAATTGGGAGTTTGAAATTTGCAGATACTAACTACTACAGCTGAAAATAGATAAACAACAAGTTTGTACTGAATAGCATAGGGAATTATATTCAGTATCTGGTAGCAACCTATAATGAGAAATAATATGAAAATGAATATATGTATGTGCACGTATGACTGAACTCTTATGCTGTACACCAGAAATTGACACAACATTGTAAACTGACTATACTTCAATAAAAAAAAATAGAGGGTTATATGTCTTTATTGTCTGCATGATGCCTAGTAAAGTCTGAATCATTGATATTCATTGGCTGAGTAAAGAAAATGAACTTGAGAACTCACAGGGTGAGAATAATATCCATTTCTATAATCAATGAATCATTTCTTATCCCATGTTTCAATTACTGTTCAGCAAGAATTTAAAGAATTTGTGAAGTGGAGTACTGATAATACAATCTAATCCTGTCATTTTAGAAAGAAGAAAACTAGTGTCAGAGAGAGGGCACAGAATGGGAGGAACAGGAACTTTGGGGTGAGACAGGTCTAATACTGAATATTGACTCTACTATGTAACAGCTATACGGTATGAGACAAGTTATTTAATATCTTTGAAGTTCAGTTTCCTCATCCCTTAAATATGTATAGCAGTTAAATTTAACAGAATTATTATGAAGAATAATATTCAAAAACTTGCAATTCACCTATGAAAACCGCAAATTTTTAAAAATTGTATTTCCATTCCATTTTATTTGTCCAAAGACACATCACAAGAAATCGATAGCTCTACAATCAGGCCCATGTTCTTTATGTACTCACACTATACTTCACAAAGGACACTATTCATTCCTATTTAGCATCTCACCTACAGAGAATACAGACCAGTTATATACTTACAATTTTGCATGGGTATGAACAGAAAATAACATTATACAGTGAAACTGCAAAAAAGTTTGTTAAAAGGAAATTTTCTAGTACTTTTCAGAGGACCTACTGCTACTTTTTTATCATTTATTTTTCATGTCTGGATTAATGAGAAACTTTTGAAACAATTTAATCTATCCAGGGATGAGAATGCTAGTTTCTATTTTTCAAGCTTGATTACAGAAGAACTTCTAAAGCATTTTAATCTGTTCAGGGATGCTAAACAAATATGTCAACACTCATTTTGCATTTGTGTCTGCAGGAGTTAAAGGAAGAAATGTGGAAATAAACAGAATTTAGAATTTGTCCTCTCTCTTTTTTAAGAACTAAAGAGATGCTAGTGCATTTCATTTTTTATATACAGAATTCGAGCTCTTAACTGAGACAAATGTATCTCAGATTGAAGTTTTTAGTAGCTTTACCGAGCAGTTTATGGGTTGGCATTCTGCCACAAAGTGATCTATAACCTTACAGTTCACCATTACGCAAATACAAATTTGGCAAGAAGACGTGTGTTGTAAGATTTTCTCTAAGGACAATCACATACATCAAATTTGAATGCAAAATTACGTTTGACATTTAATTTGAACTTGGCTTTCTCTTAAAAATAAATTATATAAAATCTGTCCTGTACTACTTTGGTTGAGACAAGTGCTTGTTTGTTTGTTTTTCCCTATATTTCTGGTTTCGTCCTTTATACCTGCCGTACCTATTACATATGATGCATATACCTATATATATGTTTATGCCTCCTGGGTACACACACACACACACACACACACACATACACACACACATATATACACATAATTTGGAAGCTTCTCTTGAGAGAAACAAAACATTGTTTCAGAAAATAGTTATCTGTTAAAAATATATATTTTACATCAGTAAACATATTCCAAATTGTTAAAATTCATATATCCAACCTTAATTTTATAATTAATTTCACAAAATGAGGCTGACAAGTTCACATGCACTCAAACATGTTTTACAGAGAATTAAAATTATTGGAGAATGACAGATGAAATGTAATCAAGATTGGATGTGCATAATTAATCTGGGAAAGGTTAGTTTGGGAAAAAACATTTTCCTTGCCGTCTTCTAAAAGTTAGCAAATAGAGGTCAGTGTCACAGCTGTCATAGCCATTTCCCATCACTCTTGTCTCTCCTGAGCTAGTCTGATGCAGATACAAGCCACTGTCAAATCTCAGTGATATCAAATCAAGCTGAACAATAGTTTCAATGCCTGAAAATATGCTAAATACATGTGGACTCTTAACAGTTTTCCTAACAATCAAGCAAATACCTGACAAACTTCATTTCTATGAGCTGGAAAAATCAGCACACACATTAAGCTAGATGTGTTACTTAAAATCCATGACAAGTTTGTAGGTTGTTCTGCATTGTATTGGGACTTTCACTATCAGATTAAATGGCAAATGAATCACCTCCAAAGAATCCAGTGAGTCTGCAATATAGAATAATCAAATGTACAACATATGAAATAAAATCTCTCATATTTTAACCATACGCTAAGTGACAGCAGCAGGTAGAGATGGACCTGTGTTTATCAAAGTGTTTTCTCAGTGTGTTGGGAGGAAAGCTGCAGCATATTGTGACATATTATTTAGTCTCTAGACTCTGCCTGCCCCACACCAAGTAAAATTCACTATATTGCCAACTTCTCTTGGATTGGCACTCATGAAGGCAGTTGAGGGCACTTTGTGAAGGCATGACATTTAGTATAGTTTAAATGATTTCAAAAAGCCAATCCAAAAATATATTCTCTGCTTACCACATTGGAATTGACATTACCATTATTCCTTAGTCTTTGTGGTAAGTCATTCACCCTTCCAGCTACCCATGCTTCCAGCTACACAACCAAACATCCATCTACCCGTTGGGACATACACCTACTTATGCTAGAAGACATTTATTCACGTACATAGTCATTCCTTTTTTAAAAATGCAGCAAAAATTGTGAAGTATGCTATCATAATGAGGGATATAGCATTTTAAAAACAAAAACAAAACAAAGTCCCTGCCCTCATGAAACTTAAAGTCTAAGAGAACAGGAGAGTATTTAGGTATTAAAGAAAAAAATCACAATGGGATATGTTCAATGAAATGAGACATACAGGCACTGAGAGTTTTTATGAGATAGTCTGGGTAGAACTGCTTGAGAAAGGGATGTCTTAAGCTCAGGTCAAGAAGATGGCTAGACAGACCAAGTTCAAGCGGTGGGGAGCAGAGAGGAGAAAGACAGTGAAGATTTGTGTTAATTTTCCAAATGGCATATAATAATAGTATCAATATTGATGGAAGTTTTCTATATACCTGGTAATATATTATACAAAGTATCTTCCTTAATTACTGAAATGAATTATAGCAATCTTTGTTTTTACAAATAAAAATAGGTGCAGAGATATTGTATTTCCAAGGTCACAAAGCTAACGCTGAATTCTAACCATGGCCTGAATAACCACAAAACCATACTCTTTACCGCTGACCTCTATTAAATGAGTCACAATAGTAAGCTATCCTAAACACCCAAATCCAGGATTTCTCTGGCTTTTCCTTTGATCATCTGGCAGATTCTAAACTCATGCATTTCTGAGGTTGGAGTACTATGCCCTAGAAAGGAGGTGCTCGTGAACACCTGCTCCATCGTGGTATAATATACTGTGGAGGAGGTCGCAGGGATTAATATGGGTTTTGAGGGAAAGTTAGCATAAAGGTTTCATGCTGCAGGGATAGAATGAGTTTCAGAGAAGTAGCAGTCACGAAACAAAGTACAAAATAATAAAACATAATAATATTGACTTAACTGTTTTGCCTTTAAGCATACCTGCTTCTTAAATTTAGGCTATTTTCATGAAAACTAGTTGGTACTCTGACATATTTAGTGAGATAAACTGTAACATTTCCCACACTAACTTAAACATTTCAAGGATGTGATATTCTACATTACACCAAACAGGTATAAAGTATTTTAGGAGAACACCTCATGTGTATAAAGAATTCACAGAATAGATTTACACGATACTGATGTAACAATAGTTTTACCTATAGATACAGATAAACAGACATAGGTGATGTCACGATCTACACAGACACCAGCAGTGCAAGGTAATAAGGGGAAATGCCATAACCTGGCTGGAATTCTGACTCTTTTAGTTCCTAATGTTTAACTTCAGACAAATCATATCATCTCACTGAGCTTCAGTTTTCATGATTGTAAAGTGTAAATATCAGCTCCTACCTGGAAAGATTTAGTGAAAAGTGGCAACAGATATAAGGAAAAGAGTTCAGCATCCATTATTCTTATAATATTTCTTTCTTTCTCACACATATGTATCTAGAGTATATACAGAACTCCTAAAATTCAATAGAAGACAACTGCTCTAATAAAAATATGAAAATGTATATATATGAACAAGAAATTTATAAAAGGAGAAATACAAATGACTAATAAGTAATTTGAAAAAGTGCAAATTAAAACAGTGAAATACCTGAAAGAGTGAAAATATCTAATGCTGACAAAGATGTAAGGAAATAAGCTCTCACATACCTGGAAACCAATATTTAATTATCTATCAAAATTTTAAAAGTGTGTTCTCTTTTACTCAGTAATTCTGCTTGTAAATTTCTAATAGAAAATCTTGTAATTTAGACATATACAAAAATATGTATTTTTCCTATTATTTACATAAAAAAGGAAGCATTCTAAATTCTATCAATAGAATACTGCTTTAACAATGCTTTAACAAAGTGTCTACAATGCAGGATAGTATTCATAAGTCTGAAACAGATGTATGGATATTATCTATTTGTCTATCTACCAGATGTATAGATAGTATCTATTTGTCTATTTTTCCAGAAGATAAATGAAACTGAAAAAAGTGTGAAACCATTATTTAAGAACATTTATGTGAAAACTTAGATTCACATATACACACAAACACAAAAACAGATACACAAAACCCCAAACTACATTTCTGAAAGTATACTTCTGTAAATGCATTGTAAAAAAAAAAAAAAGTGTTTTTATCACATAGAGAATGCAAGAAATAAACAAAAAAATAAATCTAACTCTTTTGAAAAGAAGTAAAATTTACAGTGATGTGGGGTGAAGAAGGTACTTCACTTTTTACCCTAATATTTTTTAATGTTAAAAGAAGAATATTAAATGCATGGCTGGGACATTGTGCTGTACACCAGAAATTGACACTTTGTAACTGACTGTACTTCAATGAAAAGTAAATTATTTTTTTTAAAAAGAAGAATAGTAAGTAATACTTTTGTGATTTAAAAAAATAGATTCTGGATCTTTATAGAATTTTGCTATAATGTTGAGAGGAAGCAGGCTTGTAAGTTAGGAGTTGTAAAGTTTCAACTGAGCTTAGACAGGAACTGTGAATACCTAAATTTATTCATGGTACTTAACATTCTTGTAGCTCACTTCTTATTTTTTTCAAATAAATAAAGCACTTCAAAATATAAAGACACAATGTGAATTAAACTATTAGCAATCTTTTAGTATCTTTATCATTATTGTTAGCAAGATTTTAAAATGGTAATGAGGCATAGTATTGTATATTTAACAATCAGCCTAAATTTTAGAATCTATTTGTAAATAGAATCAGTATTCTTGAGTTGACAAATTATATCCTGAACAAGTGGCTATAAAAACATATGATAAAAGCTGCACTTCTGAGTGAAATGTTATCTCTGGTGAGCATTATGAAATTAGAAGATGTCTACTTCTTAATCATGTGTTATTGTAATTAAAATCCTCTTTTTCACACATCTCTGTCTTTTCTCATTTAGGATCAAAATTGATAGCATTGCTTCTTTTTCATGGTTTCAGCCTTCCAGAGATACTCTGAAGATGAATTTCACCTTCTATTATGCAAGAGAAAATAGCTTTGGTATTTCAATCGAAATCTGCATTATTTCCTTTTAGGAAAATGTTTAGCCTTTTCCGTTTTATCCATTTGACTCTGCACTACTTGAAGGCAAGTATGAAGTCTTCGCTGTCTTTCAATTCCTGCCACTTGGCTTAGTGTCTGATACTTGCTGTATGTTAGCTGAATAAATGCCGTAACCAAGATTCAATGACTAAAAACCAAGGCTAAGGATCTTAGAATCTGGAGTCAAAAAACTAACATTAGAACCCTGGACATACTGCTTATAAGGTAGGCTATAATCAAGTTATGAAACCTGCCTGTCTACTTCCTCATCTGTAAACTGGATGTAACCATACTTAACAGATACAGTTTCTGGTAAGATTAAATGAGGCAACCAAATAAGATTGTTTATATATTTAAGGTGATTATATGTCTGGGCAAAGGAGATTCATAAGTATACAAGTCAGAGAGAGTTCCTAGCCCAGTGGAGCTACATTCTGACAGAGGATATAGGCATTAATAAAATAATTACATGACTGATTACAAAGAGAAATGCAGGGAATCTAAAATTTTTAATTTCCTTAATGATGTAAACTTAAAGGACAAAATATGAAGTATGAGTGAGGTTTATCAAGGGAAGAGTAGGGGGATACACAGTGAAGACCACTGCATACCATGGGTATAGCATTTTCAAGGTTAGGTGAGGAAGGAAGGTAGTTAGATGAATTGATGGGGCTCGATTTAGCATCAGACAACATACAGAAGACTCAAGGCAGAAGATCAGGTGTATGGTAGATAATAAGTTAGAAAGAAGACAAGGAAAAGGATGACAATGATGATGATAAAAAATTTTCTGAGAAAAAATGTTTCAGTGAGTCATTTTTAGCATAAAAATATTAGAAATTCAAACAACTATTAACAGCATTTCATCTAAAAGCACATGGGTGCTCAAAATGATGTAATATTGTTAATTATTATCATTGGCTATTTTGAATTCTACATTACTTTGTGTGGCTGGGAGTGTTCCTACTTAACTGCTACCTATGCATATAATAGTAAAATGGCAAATTAGTTGCAGTATCAGCATACCAAATCTCTGATACTACTTAGTTTTAAGCTGAACAGAAAATGTCAGATAAAATGTCTAAGCTACCACGCATTTGATCTTGTTAACCAAGGTCTATGATTGCAGATCTGTCACCTTAAAAATGTAGTCAGCTATACGTTAAACAAATGAAGACCAAGATGTGTAGTAGCTTCCCCAAGCGCCCAAACCGCAAGCCAACAGATCACGATTTACTGCACTTTAAGCAAAGTTTCTCCTAAAACTATGCTTTGCTTTAATCATATGCTTTTTCAAGTTGCAACTTATCCAGAGGGGGAAAAAAAAAAAGTTGGGTTACATATTCACTACCCAGTCCTGCATAATAAGGAAAATGGTAATTATCTAACAGCATGTTCACATTTTCTACTAGTTGGCAAGTATAGAATTCTGGCTGCTATCACTTCTCCAACAGGTATTGGAGTTTTACACATTTGTTATCAGCACAGAATTTGCCTTGTCTAGTTGTACTGCCTACATATTCCACTGTTCCAGGAGTCATTTAAGCATATAATAAATTGAGTTTCAATGAGCTGGAACCTCCCGCTTCAGCCGATTTTTCAGCAAATTATTTTCCAGCTGTAGCTTCAGCAGGAGTTTTTCCCACTCTTGAAAAGATGGTTGTAATGGCCACATATTTTACATGCCAATTCTAGAATCATTTTAATCAGCTAGTTATTATGCATTAAGTCAGTGATGAGCAAATTTTAAAAGGGTTCAAATCACTCTATGGATGTGGCAAGTATCTTTAATAGACTTTGTGTTTTGGCACTAACGCCTGATAGGACAAAAACAAGGCCAATATATTTGGGGCTTTGCCCACAGAGCAGGAAAAACACTGCTTTGCCATTTATAGTATACTTTTTTTTTGGCATCCTGATGTTCCAACAAACATCACTGGAGTATGAAGAAAGTACTGATGTTTGAGGATCAGAAAATCCCAAATTTTGACTCTAGTTTAATCGCTTGCATCTGTTCCCATTTAGACACAAGTTCTCTCTTGAAGGGAACAGATATGAAGGGTATTCAAATAAATCAAACTGAGATGGACGCTGTGTTGTGGATCACTGGTTTATCCCACTTAGGATTCTATATATATACTTGGCAGTAACCTAAGTGGACACACAGATTGTAGCTACATCTATATATCTATATATACCCACATAGATACAGCTATAATGTAGGTATGTCTATATCTACACATAAAGCTACGGCACATCTATCCGTCTACCTATCCATCACTATCGATATGACTATATCTATACATAAAGTAACTGTATTAGGACGTATCTGAGCCTAGTTGTGTGTGGAAAGAGATACCAAGCACCTCACTGTGTACTGCTGTCATTTGTCTGCTGTGGTTCTTCCCTTTCTTTTGATATTATACCTTTTTTTTAATTTGAGAAATTCTTCCCACTTCTAGGGGAACCCATTAGGAATGGCAGAGAAAAAATGGGAAATATAGGCAGAAATTAAGCCGAGTGTGCTTTTAAAAGTTTGCAGGTCTATTGAAAGAAGTTGCAAGTAAGATCTATTTCAAGTAGGGAGTTGAAGAAAGTTGCATTCAAAAGCTGGCAAACAGAGAAACATGAAAGGAAAACTGGTCAGATGCAACAGCTGGGATTTTTTCTGTGGATGTGCTTTAGTTTTTACTGGATTTTTTTGTTTGTTTGTTTTTTAATTGAAGTATATTCAGTTTACAAAGTGCCAATTTCTGGTACAGAATAATGTTATTATTTGCAGGGGAAGTAAGTAGGTTTATTTATTTATTTTAATGGAAGTACTGGGGATTGAACCCGGGACCTCGTGCATACTAAGCATGAGGTCTACCACTGACCTACATACCCTCTTCCCACCCTGTTAGTTTTTACTGGGATTCTTCAAAGTTTGCTACGCTTTCCAGGAACCAATTAGGGCAGCCATCTCTGTTCTAAAAGGGAACGACGTCTTCAGCATGGTTGTGAGCATGGAGTTCTGAACATTAGCAATTTATGTGAACTTAGTTAAATAACTTGCCAACCGTGAGTCTACATTTCTTTATCAGTAAAATAAGAGTATTGTGTTAAAAGATCAAATATCTTTCTAGCTCTAAAATTTTGTCTCTCTTTTGGAAAAGGGGTCCCTCTGTTGCTGATTATCTTAGTCAAGTTCACACAACTAATAAATCGTATAGGCAGGGTTTGAATCCGGGTTGTTACTGTTGTTTTGTTTAATGGCACAGCCTCCTAACAGCCGTGCAACATTGCTTTCCATAACAACCTTCTCTGTTTTGCAGGAGTGCGAAGCCTAGCCTGCTAGAGAGAACCGACAAACAGAAAAATGTCTACAAAATGAAAGCTTTAAACAAATTGCCTTTTTTTTTTTTTATATATAGTCATCCTTGCAACTCATCTTTTTGAAGCATTCTTCAAAATGGCATGCTTTTAGGTATTTTTGTCCCATCATTCTACAAGCTATCTCCTAAATCTTAATTCTTCTCTTGTTGTTCTGTATTGCTCTCCATTTCTTTTCTTTTCTTTTTTTTTTTTCTCTTTGGAGTGTCATGTTGACTAGCTACATCTGTGAACCACACATATTATAACGTCATTCTCCATGGAATTTTACTCTCTTTATTTAGTCTTTATGAAGTGACTATTAATGGTCCATTTAAATCCTTCAATTTAACCAATTTAATTCCTTTTCATTAGTTTCTTAAACGCTCATCTCTAATTCAGCTGGTAAATACAGTGAGTGAGTACAGTATCAACATTTGGTCATGGTTTTACTGACCATTCAACAACACACTTTTATCCCCCTGTGGGCATGTTTTCCTTAGGGCTCTGTTTCCTCAGCACTTAGCTAGCGCAGGGATAGGTAAGTAATCTGTGAATGCTGACAAAATTAAGGGATGAGTTCACTTTTCCTCTTAATATTTTCCACCAGCAACTCCTATCCATTTTTCCACTTCACAAAACTAGGAAGAAAAATGGAACATCTTTATAGTCATCAAGTAAAAAAGGCAGAGATGACCCTATGTGCTCCATTTTTGCAATAATAAACTGGTAGATTGAAAGATGCTTAAAACCAAAGTTAATTTAAATTTCTAATTTACTTTACCCACTAAGAAATGTGGTCACTAGGTTCTGCTAATGTCACAGTTATTGTTCAACAATGTGAATTATATCACACTAAAGGCATACTTAAAACCTTCTGATGGCAATTCATTGCTCCTAATATAAAAATCTAAACTCCACAGGATCACAAATTCTCACTTGATCTGGGCTCTACATATCTTTCTGAATTGACCTGAAGTCCACCATTTTTTATCTTCATTCCCCATTTTCCAGATGCAGTAGCTTTCTTTACATTCTCGATTATAAAAAGTTGAAGTCTGCACATGGCCTGGAACTAGCTCTCCCATGGACCTGAAGTATGTTTTACCCAAGTTTTTTTGTGGCTAGTTTCTGATTACACCCTAGATTCGAGACTAAATACTTCCTCAGAGAAGTTTTCTCTGGTCACCCAATATAGCTACCTTGCTACTGTCTATCTTATAAACCTATGTTTATCTTTTTCTTGAACGTATAATGATCTTGGTAGGATGTTTAATGATTTCTTGTTTGTTTCGGCCCCCCTCACCAGAATATAAATTATGTCTTAAGTGGTAGAGAAAAATAATTAAAGGCATGAGTTGTAGAGTCTGATTGCTGTGGTTTGAATTTAGACACTAACACTTCCTGGATAAATGATTTGGGGCAAGACCATTCTCTTCTCTAAGATTCAGTCTCCACCTTTTATAATGAATCTCTATGATTCAGTATTTAAAAATGGGGGTAAAAATAGAATCTACCTCAGAAGGTAGTTGTGACAATCGGATGAGATAATGCATAGGTCTCAGTGATGTCACTCATGGTTATTTGCCATCAGATACCCCAGAACATGTAACAGTGTCTAGGGCCACTATATATAACTTGATAAATATTTATCAGATGAATAAATGAATGAATGCAGTAACTGTGATGAGTACGGATAATGAAGAAAATAAGCCTTTCTTCCTATCTTCTTTCTGTTTCCTGTCACATTTTCTCCCATCCACTCCATGTTTTTTCTTCATCACATTTCTCCACTCCCTCCCTCAGTGCCTTATTCACTCTCTACTGGATTTCATTATCCTCTGCATGTCAACAATCTCATGATTCTTCCATCTTAAAAAAAAAAAAAATCTCCCTATGTACCTCTTTCCTCTCTCTCTTTTTTTTTAAATGGCTTTAAAAGACTAGCTAAACGTGTCTCCACTCACTCCTAAAACCATTACGTTATTGCTTCTATCTCATTACTATTCAGGGATTGCTACTGACAAGGCCACTAGAAAACTTCTTTGTTCTTAAGTCCACTAGACAATTTCTAATCTTTATCTGACTTAACTTATCAATTGCAGTTTATTCTTAGATAACGCATAGGCACTGAAGCCAGAAAGATCTGAATTAAATTGTGCTTCACAGGCTGGGGAATTTTGAGGCCTTGGGCAGGATGCTTAATCCTGCGCTTCCATCTCCTCAAATGCAAAATGGTAAGGAAACTAATCTACCTCATTCAATTATTTACTCAACATATATTTATCACGATCCTGCTCTGTGTCAGGCCATGCTGTAAGCACTGGAGGGATGGCAGTGAGGAAAAGAGATGAAAGTTCTTACTCACATGGAGGTATTATCTAGTGGTTACTAAACAAAATGAACAAACACAGTATGTGACATGCTATGACTTGATAAAAGGTGAAAGCAAAGTAAATATAAAATGATGAGTGGGTGGGGGGGGGGTCCTATTTTAGGCAGTGGTTACAATGTGAGATGGGGTGTGTTTTCCTGAGAAGGGGACATATAACCAGAGATGTGAAGGAGGTGTAAATACTGGGAGAGGGAAGGAGCAGGGATGGAGGACGTTCCAGGCAGAGAGAACGGCAGGTACAGAGGTGCTCAGGTGGAGACAAGGAAGTCTGTTCAAGGAAAAAAAATTTTTTTAATTACTAGAAAACATGCTTCCTCAAAGGTGTAAAAGAGGACACTAACGAACTCATCTACAAAAGAAACAGACTCGCAGACATGGTAAACAAGCTTATGGTTACTGGGGAAAGGCGGTGGGAAGGGGTAAATTTGGGAGTTTGAGATTTGCAAATGTTAACCACTACATATAAAAAGAGATAAAAACCAAATTTCTTCTGTTTAGCACAGGGAAACATATTTGATATCTTGTAATCACTTTTAATGAAAAAGAATATGAAAATGAGTATATATATATATACATATATGTATATATATATATACATGCATGACTGGGACATTATGCTGTACACCAGAAATTGACACATTGTACTGATTACATCTCAATTAAAAAAAAAAAGGTGTAAATCAAAATAGAGAAATATATGGCATATGGAATATCTGAACTGAGAGAGCTTAGCAAGTTCATTATGATGGAGAATGAACAGAAATATCTTTCCATTACACCTCCTTGCCACCCTTCCATTCCCCAATACTCTTAACTACAGTCATATTCTACTCTGCAGTTTATGCCACGATTTCCCCTTTATGCTCTGCACATGTGGCTCCCATGGCCCAAGGACGCTTACTGTCTCCTTCTCATCCTTTAGTATTCGTCCTGAAACACCTACCCTTCTACCTACCACCTACAAAACCTTCAGGAATGCCCGAGTTTGAGTAAAGTGACTTTGTTCCGAGCTGTCCACACTTCAAGGGAAGCATTAAATAATCTGTATTTTGTCTCCTTACAAGCCTGACTCTTGCTTACTGAACAACATATCCCTTGAAGGCAGGGGTCATATTATACTGCCTTTGTATCTCCAGCATCCAGTCTGATACTCAGTAAGTACTGAATGAGTAAATGAAGGAACAAGTTTAATTCATTATTTAGAGATACGCATCAGATTAAGGAACTCATTAAGTTCCTAAGTGATAACAGGACTAAAAGTAATGAGATAGTATATACCTTTCTAGCTATGACTTATTAAGTGCTTATCGTACCCAGTAAGTAGCTCACAATCTCTTACTTAAGTCATAGAAGAGGGATATGAACTTCTGTCTGTCGCACTCTTGTGTCCAAGCTCTGTGTCACTATGTAGCTCTCCCTTCTGAGGAGAAAGGAGTGTTTCTAGGTGTATAAATATATAAATGCCAATGAGGACATCTTCTTTCAAAGAAAGAAAGGTTTTATAGCAAAAAGAAGGGAGTCTAGGAACTCCAATTGTATGAGAACAAACAAGCCAGTATATTCTTTTTAAACTGTTGGAAAAAATAACACCTTTCTTCCCTAGAAGAGAGTTTATCTGCCAAAACTAATCCTGGAGTGAGTTTTACGACCATGTTATAAACCTCGGTAAAGTAAAGAATGTAATAGAAATGCTGACAGAGCGCTCCTTGTGATGGGTTTGGAAGGTGCAGCTATAAAACAGAAGTAATTTCTGAAATTTGGAAATTATGCATGACTGTAAAGACAAACATATTTGCCATAAATTGAAGCCCACACTTGCAAGGGGATATATTGGTTCCCACTTAGTTCAAGGTCAGCAATAACTTTAAGACAAATTCTATTAAACTCTCATCATCAAGTTAAAGTTAAGGGAGGGAAAAACACAGCAAAACTCCCTGCAGAACACTAAATCATGCAAAATTTCAAATAAACTTAAAATCAGCTAAAGAAAACTAGGGACAAATCCTCCCTTTAAAATGCTTCTCCTAAAATAGCAACAGAACCCAATCATTTGAAAGCAAAAATAGCAAGAGCCTGTGAGTGTTTTACAAACAAACACTGAATCCGATTTTATAGAAAATGATACCAAAACAATTGATCAATAGTGCAAACAGCCATTCATCAACTGAGTTCTCTGGTGAAACTTTGAAAAAAGTCTGTCTTGTGTGGCTAAGGACCAAAGACACACGAGGGAAGGTTTCAAAGGACGCAAAGTTAATCTATCGACACTTCTTTTCTGGGTTTTCTATTCTACTCAAGCACAAATGATTATATATTTTCTATCTAAAATTTTCTTGCACAGCTTTCCCCCTGTCTTTCCCCCTTGAGGCCAAGCTCTATAATGCTCACTTTGGGGTCCTTTTGTCCCCAGCCAATCTCACCCATCCTATGTCTCTTGATTTTGCTGTACTCGTAATGTGTATGTGAAAATCTTAGGCTGTGCAATCAAAGAGAATTGTATTTGATTTTGTGTGTGTGTGTGTGTGTATAACTGCTTGGATGAGATTAGACAAGTTATTCGTTTATCTCCAATGTTCATTAGTTTATCCATAAAACGGGGGTAAATAAAATTTATGTATAGTAATAGAAATGCTCAGGAAAATCTCATTCAGTGGGCCAGCGGACCCCTTGTTTGGGCACATGGCAATGAGAGCTTTTCTCCACGTCAGTCACTCAAATATGTAAATATTTAGGTAAAGTGAATATCTTGAATGAAAAGCAGACTGATGCCCTTGGGTGACAATGCAACTTGACACATTTAGATACAAAGGCTAGGTCTGAAATCTAAAAGTTTCTCTAACATTTTGCAATAATTTTTAAAAGCAGTGGTGGGTGGGTTATCTGGATATGGGCATACCAAGTCTGTAAAACCTGGACATATTTGATAAAAGACAGGAGTAAACGCAGAAAACTAAGATCTCGGTCATTACCTCTTGAATGCATCTGAGACAACAGGACATAACAGATAACAAGCTCCTATTGTAAGCTACCAAGTTTGTGTTATTCTTTGTTTTAATCCTGTGATTTAGCACAGAGCCTGACACCTAGCACTTACCAGGAAATATTTTTTTGAGTAAATGAAAGAATGAGTTAGTGATGACAGACCAAGGGAAGAGGTCTTTTGCTACAGCTGGGAAAGCAAGCTGAGTGGGATAGAAACAGCTGGGATGGAAACGGGGAGACCTGGAATAATTTTTTCTTTGTTTCATCTCCCCTTTTTAATGGTGAAACTAGAGTATGTTTAAATGCTGACAGGACTACTATGGCAGAGAGAAACAGATTGATAATAGAGATGAAGGAGAGAGAATTCGGATAAATATGACTGAATGTCACAGCCTCTGAAGTGGAGAGCGAGCAGGCTCCAGAGGAGAAAGGGACAGGCTGGCCTTTGCTTCCAGGAAATCCACCTCCTCCACCATCAGAGGAGGGAAAAAGAAGACAGTTTCAAGAAGCACATAGATTTGCACTTTTGTTAACTGGAAACTGAAATTGTTGTGGAAGGCACAAGTGCCCAGGCTCTGAAGCTTATAAATGTTTTAGGATCCTTTCTAAGAAAAAGGATTCAAAATTACAAACACAACTTAAATATAAGTCCTTGGAAGAAGCCTGCAAAAGTGAATGTTCCTGAATCTTAAATTCCATTGGTCTCATGGAAGATTGCCTTCTTAGCCCAAAATTAAATCTTGGCTCCACATCTCATCAGCTATGTTAATTTGAACAATTTGTCAGGCTCTCTGCACCTAGGTTTCCTCATCTCCAAAATGGGAACAGGCATGGTGTCTATCCATCCCACAGGGCTTTGTAGATGACTAGGTAACAGAACCCATGTAAAACAGGGTTGAAAAAATCATGTAAAGGATGAGATACGATAATCTGTATATAGGTAACCCATGTGAAGCACTTAGGTTACTTCTCAATAAATGTTGATTATTATTATGTAAAGTCTCTGAAACATACAAAGGACACAATAAATGTTAGTTTCAACTCCAGCTAGATGAGAAGTAATTTTAAAGAGACCACATTATGCTTCACTTGAAATCTAAAGAATTCCTAGTGTACATTAGACACACAAAATGTAATTTTATTAGTATTCTCCCCCCTCCACACACACACACACACACACACACACACACTCCTGCTCCTGTTTCTCCTGCTTTCTCTCTTCTCCTTTTCCATCACTGGAACTATGGGGGAGCAGACAATGCATATGTGAACTCACTAGAATGCCCTCCCTGAGGGCCGGAGCTGTGCCATTTATATCTGAAATATGGACCATTGTGCACATGGGAGCTATTCAGCAGATTTGTGCTGTTAAGAAAATTAAATTAGTGACATTATGACATCATTCATAGTTCAAGAAACTAATAAAAATTTGAAAGCTAAAAACTGTCCCAGAACCAATGGTGGACTTGGTGACCGTCTAGAGTATATGACATAATTCTCTTTTTATTACAGCCGAAAGTGTGAGCACAGAATAACCCTAATACTGACACGGAGTCGGCATTCAGCAAATGTTTAACAGGTGAATGGTTCCTCTTAAGAGAAGGAAGGTGAATACAAAGGGTGACTGACTAGAGTTTTTACACACACCACTAAGCTCTAAAAGAGAGAATGCCTACTAGGCATCAGGAAAAAAATGTTCATTTTGATAAGTCTGTCACCAAAAGAAATGCAAAACAATGGTAAAAATTTTTTATTTCCAATATTCATAACCAAAAAGCTGCTCATTCCATTTTCTGCAGTGGTGCAGACTCAAACGATGCATTAAACATTTAACACTGTTGTCTCCAGGTTTATTAATGCTTGCTCACTCATTTATTCTCATGCTGATAATCTTGCCTGAAGCATCTCACTTTTGGCAAGGTACTAAACTGACTTGGGTTGCAACCAAATCTGTAGTAATTAGTCAGCTGAATTAGCAAGAAATTATTGGGATACTTTGTTTTCACCAAAAAAAAATTCAGAATTCTAAGTATTTACCTCAGAATATTGCTATTCAACATATGTCCATGCCTGCACAACGTGAAGGAATAAAAGATAATCCATCCAAGTTTTTAAAAGTTTGTTCTTTACTTTGTTCGGTAGAGTGATTACCAATATGTTATTTGCAGTAAGCAAAGCAAAAAAATGAGAAACTAGAATGTGACTGATGGTAATGATAATAAAAAATATTTTTTCCACTGTAATACATTCTAAAAATCTTTCTTGAGTAAAACTGGGATGGGAGAGAAATCTATTTCTCATAATGTTGGATGGAAATTTTAAACTATTTGAGATAACAAATGCAACATTATTCAGCATACAGGCAGGATAACAACGTACAAAGCGCCAAATCACAACGAGACAGATGCAGTCCTGAGCTAGTCCTCGGTGGAACCACACACTGGACAGAAGCAACTCCCACTCTTTCCATTTCCAGTCTTTCAGAAGCTACTATAAGGGTATTAGTCATTGCAATGAGTATGACATCTTATATCAGAAACTAAATGTCAATAGCATCTTGTCCACCTCCTTGATTTAATGAAAAAGACTATCAAACTCAGAGAGCTTAGTGATGGATGAAAGTCAACCCAGCTAATCTGAGCACCAGTCTGGGAAAAGTGAGGCAGTGACAGGAGGTACAAAGGGTAGGACCCTGTTAAGCAGGTCAGAGCTGAAATTCGCACTGTGTCACTTACAGACCTCCACGAGCAGGGTGCCGCGTGCTGCGCCACAATGCTGGGGCTTGGCCCCCAGGATCTTACCACGTTAGCACCCGGCTTCTGTATCACACTGCCCTTTTCCAGCCTGTTTTGGCCTTTACACGACAAAAACAGGAGTGAAAGCAGTATTCAACACCTAGGATGCATTAGCGAGTAACCCACTTGACACAGACGGGGGTACTTGAGAAGAAAAGCCGTATATTAATTGTTACTCCTCAGATGGGTTCAGTTCATAGACATGCTGGGAACTTGGTGGCCTAGGCCGCTGGGGAAAGGGGGGGAGTCTTGATAACAAGGAAAGTAGTGAAACAAAGAACCCTCAGGGCTGAGATCCACCAGTAACACTCTAACATATGATGTCCATCCTCAGGAAGACACAGAGCAGTGTCACCCTCCAAGAGGATGTAATCTACTACAGGGGAAAGCAAGAGTTTCCATACAGTGATAGAACTCAAAGTCAAAGGAGCCTAGCCCTCAATACCAGGAGACGAACCTTTTGGGATAGGCAGAGCCATGTTGAGCTACGGGAGAAGAGAAGGGTCCTGGGAGGTAACTGAGAGAGTACACCAGTGTGAGTGTCCCAGTACGGAAGTCATGGCTTTGAGAGGAACTTAAGTTCCTGTGGGAGAGGGGAAGCCAAAGTGGAAGAGCACTCCTACAAACGGAGATACATGTATAAAGTTTGAGGAATTTAAAGTATGAAGCTTACAAAAGCCTAATGCATTTCCACCCCGACCCGTTTTTATGGACTGTGGAAGCTTATAAAGCACTCCCTGAGCTGGTGCGGAGAGACTCGGGAGCTGAGTGTGGCTGAGCCTTCAGGAACAGTTGGAATCCAGCTGGTCAGAGTTGGATACGGGTTGATACCAACATCCCACAAATGCTGGGCAAGATTTGGCAGTGAATGGGACAGGACCAGATGAACAAGAATCACTCAACAGAGAAGAAAAACACAGCTGAGTTGCATTGGAATTGGAAGTGAGTCCAATTTTGTCTTACCCTGCATTTAAAATAAACCCATCTTTCTTATTGAAATTCCTCTTGATTAGGTTTTCCACATAAAAATAATAAAGATATATCCAGGTATTATCATATTTTTCTGGTATTTCCCATAGCTTTTCATAAAACAAACGCTTAAAACCCAATATTTGGGTGTGTGTGTGCACGCCCATGTGTGCACACGTGTGTTTCAAGAAAGTTTCCAGCACCTAAATATCAAAATGGCAAAGCTGTAACATGGAGTCAGAAACTAATCATTCTATGTACCTTCCGTACAAGAAGCCAGTCAGGGATCAGGCCAAGAGAAAATAAAGAGGATTACGGGGGGGGGGGGGGGGGGAAGCAGATTCATTTTCAAAGTGGAAATTATTTGAATGATGGCACTAGATGGGAATTACTTTTTCCCCACAGAAAAATGAGATAAATCTTAATAATATTCATTTACATTTTAAAGTGCAACATTACTTAGAATCCCCATCAAGGGCATAGTGAGCAAGTTAGCACTGAAGGTCAGAGGATGGAAGCAGAAACCATAGTTTCTCAGTGAGAAAATAGTAATATAAGATCAAAATCCAGATAAAAAGCTTACTATATAAACTTTAGATAAATGTGTATTTTATAGAAATACCTATATATTTATCAGAAGGTCAGCATGAGAGTTATAGGAGGTAAATATTATCAAAGGCAGAGCATCGTCAAAGAATTACCAGGACTCACTGCAGCTCTGCCTTTATTAGCCATGAAATCCTGTGTTCCTATAACCTTGTTTGGCCTCAGTTTCCCCATCTGTAAAATGGAGATTGTAATAACAGGTCATCCCTCATAGGTTTGAAGAAAGGATTAAAATTAGACAACTCATGAGAAAATAGCATATATAATAATTCATGGTTGCCATTAAATAACTTTCAGCTGCTATTATTAAGGCAGTTTTCAAGGAGATGTTCGGAAGTTTACCAAAAAAAGAGATTAAAATTCATGTTAACACAGCAGTAAATTAGGAAGCCAGCATTAATATGCCTATCTGCATTCACCTGCTTGTCAAAGACTTGCTTACTAAATAAGATAATCCATTTATCAGACCTCTCTAATTAATAAGAACACAGCTCCTCTCCCTGAGGTCTTTTATCAAATATATGACATTAGCCGCAAAATGACATGACAGTGATATAAAAATTACATTAACAGGCGCTGAATAAATAAAACCCGAAGCAAAATCTTTCCCGGTGCCAAGAATAGAATAGCTGAGATGCGGATGGATATCTGAGAATTCAGCGCAGAGCAGTAAATCATACAATGCTGGCAGAACACTGGCGATGATACTTTTTCAAAATACAACTATGAAATATTGGTGGGGACGTACAGCTCTGCTATTTCCTCGTGAATGGCACAGCGAGTCTAATAAAGTAGCTGATTTATTGAAAACCTCATCACATTTTAAAGGAAGGTGTTTTCACTGATTCGCTTTGCCCACTATAGAACGTGAGCCGATGAGCCAAACGAAGGTTTGATCTATATTCAAGGAGAAATCAATTTCTTCTACATAAGGACAGTAGGAAATTCAGCCTTCACTCCTTTGAACACAAACTTTTCAACCTATGCACTACCACCAGCATATGTTCACGCAGAAAAAGTGAAAAAGTTTTTATAATCAATGATTACAGTTGCCTGTGTTATTTAGAAATACGTTTCTGTTCTCTTTAATACGATTCTTTCCACGGATACATCTGCTTTCCCTAAATTGACAAAGGGCACTGGTTTCTTCTCATATCTCTAGAGACAGAACCATGGGATGTTCCATGGAAAAGGGGTTGGGGCAGGGAGGTGTGGGGAGGTTGGCCATTTCTCTAAATGCATCTTTGACTGCTGGACTCCCAAATGTCTCAGCTTAGGCACCTGCTTTTGCACTCCCTAATTAAAACAGCTACATTATCTTTTACTTATAGCCCTTTGTCTGACTGGTGGAAAGATGCTAGGATACAACACAAGCATATTAATAAATATTCCCCATATTTCTTCCTGGAAAACCACACACATAAATTTCCCTCTTTGGATTCATTTTCTTTGTCCATGCCCTGCACCCCACCAGGCTATCTATATTAATTCACACAAATATATTTCTTATTGTCCAGTAGTAAGACTCTGATTCCCCTTTTGTCCAAAAGGGGACATTAAATAAATAATGGTCCTGCAAAAATAAAGTAAAAGACTTGTTTCTGCTTTGGTGACAACCTGATTCTTTGAAAAATTGACAGAAAGTAACTACAAATGTCTATAATCTTTGCTTTAACTCATCACCTGCTTATTAGACATACCTCATAAATATCCTGCTTCAATTTCCATTAAAAAATGATGCATGGACAACAATTAAGTACTTTTCTAATTGGTTTTGCAACATTTGCCAGTCATGACAATCTAATAAATTAACCATCAAATAATGCAGTATTAAATATTCAAAAATCATGCATCACTGAACATCATAAGTTATTTCCAACTAAATTTTTTAACGATTATTTTAATTTCTCAATAAAAAATCAAAGAGATCTTGATGAAGGAAATGTGTCTCAACAATCTATTTTAGGAACTACTAATATAAACAGTGTCACTGACCTGATAGATATTGAGAAGTTTTATTTTTGATAATTTAAATTTGATTTTGGAACACAGCCACTACCTATGTTACTGATTTTCAGTCTTTCAGCACCAAGAATCCTTAGAAAAGGTGTCACAGTAACATCAAATATAAAGATACATTTTAAGGCTGAAATCTGTTCTGTAAGTGTCACTACTGGTCATAACATTGACTAACCTGTTCCAAAAATATTTGACAGGATTCAGCACATCTCTTCCTGAATATTATTTGTCTCCGATTTCCTTATTTTGCCCTGTTTTCTGGAACTCAGAAGTATTTTGCTTATCACATCAGTTTGCTGTTCTTATTTGTTTTTCCATTTTTTTTCTCACCCTTACAAGATTCCTCTACTTTAATTAAATGTGGATATTTAATATTTTCTTGAAAGGGAAAATATAAAGAGACTCAAAAAAGATACCGAGGCAACAAAAGTTTTCTCTTTATTAATGTAATTCCTGACCTAGTAATTTTGCTAACTTTTTGTAGAGTGCTGTAAAGCCTTATATTAGCATTTCAATTATTTTTACATTGGGGTGAGGAACAAAAAGAGAGAATATGACAAAAGAAGATTCAGTTAAAAATTGAGTTTATAGAAAGTCAACTAAAACAGATCATTCCGAAACTGCATGATCTATTACTGCTGAAAAATACTAACCTTCATAAATAACAATATTTAGCCAGAATTTCAGGAAGTTCTATTACTTATAAAAAGCCAAAGCAGTTCCTAGGAAGCCTTAACCTCGCAGGATTTTATCCAAAATCCTTTTTAAGATGCTGGTTCTTTCACAACTGTGGCAATTGAAAATGACTCACGAATTACATACATGTACTCTGAACAGACAAATGAGCTTTTAAAATGTCTAGTAATGTGACTAAGTAAGAGTTGTAAGTACTCCCTTCTAAGGAAAGCAGCCTTTCTTCCTTACCCTCTTGAAACTTTTAGCAACTTGACATCTATAGAAATCCTCAGGATGGGATCATGCTACCTTCACATAAATCGTGAGTTTATATAACATCACCAAACTTCTGTGTCCACTTATCCAGATGGTTTTGCATATAAAATTTAGAAAGAATTTATGCAGCTTAGACTAAATTCTAAATTAGCCAAGTTTCATTTGCCTTCTCCTCATCCTTCAGTCATGAGTGACTGACATCAGATCAGTCCTATATATCCAATACAAGGAAAACACTAAAAATAATCCAATTATTTTAAAAATAGCTTTATAATGAACTGCCATGTCTAAAATTACTGCTAATAAAATATACACGATATGCCTTTCATATATTACATGTTAATAAAAATACTTCCCATGGAGAAAGCCAAATATATTTATTTTATATTTTTTATCATGGTATATAAAAATCCAATTCATAAGATCTGTCTACGAAAGCATTATCCTAAAATATTTGAACAAAAAAGTATTTGCTATTTTTCTTATTTATTCTCTCTTAAATGTGCCTTTGTTCTTGTTTTGTTCCAAGGTTAGATTATATCTCTGCTAAAATTACACAACACAAAAAGTTATCCACCTAATTTAGACTATACTTTCCTCTTCAATATATGGAAGAGCAAACATTTTGGAGATGATGGACCCAGAACACTCTCATGACCACCACGAACTTTCCTGCTGGAAAACAGCATGGGTTGCACACATACCCACACTACATCATTTCTGAAATATCCACGGATCACAGGTTAAGTATATCTGACCTAGAAGATTAATGCAACAATATTCTATTTTTCTACCTTAAAATCTCATCTCCATTTTTTCCTCTTTCACTTTGAAATAAACATCTGACCATAATTTGTGTCCCTAGAAATGTGAAAATTTAAGGGGAGAATGAGAAAATCAGAAGCGAACTGTAAATATGCTACTGATCTCATGATTTTAAATGAGTGCACTGGCTGAAGGGTCAGATATCCTTAAGTTTGGCAAGTTTTGTCATTTTCTATTTTCTTTTATAACACCCCCAATTTCAAGAAGAGATGATGATTACAGTTGACCTTTGAACAACATGGGCTTGAACTGTGTGGATTCACTTACACAATGATTTCTTTCAGTAGTAAATACTACAGTACTACACCATCCACGGTTGGTTGAATCCACACATATGGAGAAACTGCAGATCCAGAGGGCTGACCCTAAATTATGGGAGGATTTTTGACTATGCGGAGGATCAGTGCCCATAAGTCCCTTGTTGTTCGAGGGTCAACTGTATTTCTATTGTTTCAAAAATCTCCTTTATTCTTATCCATGTATTTCTTCACAGGTACTTGAACAAGAGGATCTAAAACCTGAACTAGATGGTTTCTTATTAATATAGGTCCTCAGGTCAAGGTTAATTGTGGATCATGCTGACTGAGTCAGGACACAACAGCCACCAGCCTAAGGAGATTAAAAACAAACAAACAAACAAACAAACAAACAAAACTCTACCATTAATTTAATGGTATGTTCTCTATCTCTCTTGATTAGATAGCTAGTTTAGATTTTTTTTAGTCAATTAATTCAACAAGACTGAGTATTCTGGGATGGAATTAAGTACTTTAGTTCATCAAGAGGTTTGTTTTGTTTTTTGGAAGAAAAAGCTAAATATTCAAAATGGGAATTTCCAAACAAGAGTTGAGAATGTTGCACTTCATAAGCTTATTTGACCATAGTTCCCTTTATTAGAAGAGAACCTAATATTGCCTGAATTTAGTATCTACAGTTCCATGTGGCTCACTATGGTGACTTCTCGAAAGAGAACATATAATACACACTTAAGACCATACAATCCGGAACCACGCACCTGGGTTCAGATTCCAGCTCTTCCACCTCCCATGTCTGAGGCCTTGGGGTCAGGTGTTTTACACTCTCTGTTCCTCAGTTTCACTAACTAACTGCTAAATGAGAAAGTATTCCATACCATTATAGTACCTACCTCACAGGGTCGTTTTGTGTTATACTACCTACCTCACAGAGTTAATGAAACAAGTTCATTAATTCAGTTACTTAATTACTCTGCTAAGAACTCTGGCACACAATAAATGCTACATGAGAGCTAGCTATTATTAGTTTTTCTTTTTTCCTTTATAATTGCTACTGAGGTCATCTGTCAATGTTGATGTAATTTAAAGAGACAATTATTATGATGTTTATATCCAGACATCTTAGTACTAATAGACTCCAGTTCCCTAACTGTGAGCTCATTTGTTTAAAAATTCTATAAACATAAAATGCTAGAATACATGTTTCTTTTGTCACTCTCCATATTACTTAAGACCTATTATTATCAACAATACTTGACAATAAATTTGCATTTTTACTAACAAATGTTTGTATTAAAAAGTTTCCTTGGATTATATAATTAATCATTTTATTTTTCTCTTTGAACTGTCAACATTTGTGGAGCCTTTATAATTTCTCCCAACTTGAGATTCCATTTCTAATATTTTCCCCCATGCTTGGTTAGTTTCTTGTTCTCACATAACTGATAAGTCTGACATGCCCTATTTAAAATTATGCAGGGATTTCCATATTTTTCTAACGCATGATATAATGCTAAAATATAAAAATGCCATGTCAGTCGCTCTCTGCAAAAAGTGTTCTCCCTGTAGAAAAGAATACTTCCTTCAATATTTTGAAATACAGTTACTCCAGAAATTTTAACAGTACATTAATGTTGTGGAGACAGCTTATAAAATAGACTCTCACAAGAAAAGCAACAGTGACTGCATTTCTTGAGGATGAATGGGTCGTTGTAGTCCTGCACATAACACAAAATTACTTTCACCCCAACCAGTATAAAAGAATTAAATGTTTCAGCAGCCTCACCACATTGGGCAAAGTGCTGCCAGTATTTTTTTAAAAATCAATTAACTGAAAGGTAGGAGAATAATATTTTCTTTCTAACAAGTGATATTTCTCAGAGCATCTTATTTCTTTTTTTGAGAACTCTTTTTCTAACTCTTTAAGATCTACTTCATGAAAAAGGGAAAATACAAACACATATATATATTTATATGCATAGGCACAGTTATATATTTAATATAGATTATATCCTTTAGGACCTGTGAAGACGATGCAGTATAATAGTAAATGCCCTTTTTTTAAGTCAAACTGGCACAGAAATATACTTAAAAGAAAGTTCATCACAGTTTTGTTTATGAAAGCAAAATACTGGAAAATAGCCTAACTGTTCAATAACAGGAGACTCATAACAAATTAAGATACATCCACATGATGAAAGAATAAGCAATCATTAAAAAAGCATGTTGGATAGAAATATTTTATAATTCTTTCAACTTTATTAGATTACACAAACAGCATATATGTATGTTCATACATGCATACATACTCTTTTTAGTATTGTTAGATGCAGAAAGAGGCAAAGTTATAGCTATGTAAATACAAAATATTTCAAGCCAAGTGCTTTATTATATACAGTATACCAGGAGATAGAAAACTGAAGCTTAGGGATCAAGGTTATACATATAACTTAGGATTCAACTCATGTGTATCTGCTCTCTTGAATACTATGCTAAACTCCCTATTTGTGAAAGAAGAAAAAGTCATAAGTTGATAGCTGTTATTTTTAAATAGAATAATTTAATTAAACATATATTGCAAAGGAAAGAACAAAACTATAACAAAACCCAATATTTTCCTTAATGAATACTAATGTACATAAAGAATTATGTAACTAGAGACATAATTTGTGCTTATTGTTTCTTACATCCTTATTGATTTTACAAAGAACTCACACTTTTAAATTCTTCTCACCGCATGTTTCATCAATATAGCTAATTACTTTCATACCTTATATTATTTCATTATTTCAAGTTTTTTATTCACTGGGAACAAGAGTACAACTTGTAACCAAGTAACTTTTAAGCAATTTTACTACACGGAGACTGATGTCACAGCTTTTATCTGCATTAAATCAAAATAGAATTCTTGGCCTGCAGTTTTTAAATGAGTTATTTGGACAAATGTACCACTCTAGTGGAGGGAGATGGTAATAGGGATGAAGGAAAGGAGAGAGAAAAAAAAAAAAAGGATAGAAGGATGGAAGGGAAGGGAAGGAGCTGGAAGTAGTTCAACACAGTGAAGTGTTTAGACTCTGGAAAGCAAAACAAAAATGCCTCTGGATAACACAGTGTGATTGATGCATAAATGGAAATATTATTCAGTCATGAAAAGGAATGAAGTGCCAACCCATGCTACAATGTATATATGAAAGTTGTTAAGAGAGTAAATCCTGAGTTCTCATCGCAAGGAAAAATATATTTTTACTATTTCTTCAATTATATATCTACATGAGATGATGGATGTTCACTAAACTATTGTGCTTATCATTTCATAGTGTATGTAAGTCAAATTATTATGCTGCACACCTTAAAGTCCTGTGTCAATTAGATCTCAATAAAACCAGGGGAAAAAGTGTGTTTGGGAGAACATTTTGCTTAAATATTGAAGCGTTTTTTTCCTTCATAGGTGAATCTAAATGTTATAAGAAACTACACTTGTTAAAGTATTTGTTGTAGAAATATGTTTGTACTCACTTGAAAGTTGTAAACTATGTTTACCATAGTAGGTTGATTTTATCCACAAACAGTGTGGGTAATTAATTCACTATGATATCTCTGATCTAGCTTTAATTAACTCAACCTATATAAAGATACTGTGGATATTTTTCTCAATTACAAGCCTAGCTAATGGTGTATTTCCTCTTTTAAAATAATATTCACAAAATATGGCAAGTTTAACAAAAGAGTTTTAAAGCACAATGCTTAATCCCCATTTGTCACCATATCTAAAATGTTGATATGCAGTGAACATGTAATGAAGTAATTTAAACATTTCAAACAAATCTATTAAAGTAAACAATCTTGACTATTCAAACAAAGGTGATGGTGTCAAGATGATGGGATTAAACAACACTAAATTTTCTATTGGTAAACTGTTCCTTAAATATCATATTCAATTCTGACAAATTTTAAGACAATATTTAATAATGAAAGTGTGTTCCTAATGACTTCCTTCCTTCCTTCTTTCTTCTAGTTATTTCTTTCTTTTCTTTCTTTCTTTTTTTTTTTTTTCATGGCATCACTTTGAAACTATATTCTCCCTTTTCCAGCTGTATATAGAAAAAAATATGGCCAGCTCTGGCCAGAATATGGTAAACTCCCAGCTTTGCCCTTTTGCTCTCTCTGATTTGAAATAAGATACTTAATCTCTCTGTGTCAGAGTTTCCTCATCTATAAATTGGGAATAAGGATTTTTTGATTATAAAATCTCATTTAATCTTTATAATAATTCTATGATCAAAGAACTAGTCTTATTCTCATTATATATATATATGTTCCTGACTTATAATAAATGTTCAGATACAATAGCCATTAATATTATCAGTGCTGTTAATAGAATTATTTATTATTACATTGCTTTTGTGATCTATAGGTAGAAAATTAGAACTTCTAATAATTGTTACTCACAAAGGAGACTGGTTCTTAGAAAACGTGTTTGTTAAGTTACCACATTGAGTATACTCAAAAATGAATAGTGGAATTAACTGACTCTATTCTTTTAGGTGTTCATTAAAGAACTGTTTCATTTCTAAGTAACCACAAACCTACTAAGTCAAAGAGTTCTTTAGTGTTATTACCCAGATAGACTGATCCAGACATTTTCACTTATATGGTGATAGCTGTGACACGTCCCAGGAAACTCTGTAAGATTGTGGGCTAAGGAGTTCAGTGGTGACATTCATTAAAAAAGTCTTCAAAACTTATAGGTATTAAATAATGACAAAATATTAAACATATATCTTCAGAAACAGTATTGGGCAGAGTTTCAGTTTAACAACGGACATTTTATCTTGTTTATTCTCCGTATAACTTTCCAAAAATGCATTTGAGGTGGCCTAATTTACACAATTATAGTTATAATACAACACGAACATGAAGAGAAGCACATGCAACTTTTGGGAAATAGTTTTAGCAAACGTTTATCCTCTGGCTTAAAGATTACTGCAGGTTGAATGAATAGCTGTAACCTATTACAATCCATCACTTTAAGTCATCTCCCTAAAATTTCCAAACTGCCATTTCCCCTTTGGCCCATTTCCCTTGGCATCCTATGCAACGTGACACTGTGTATACTTTGGTGTGATTTTACTTGTTTAGAATTTGGGGGAAACAGGGAGGGTGAGAGCTGTACACAATTTGACCTACATGATGTTCTTCACCTCCCCAGAGATGCTGCCAGAGGTCTTTCTTTCTTATTTTCTTTCATTGCACCTGACTTTAACATGGTTATTGAACCCTTTCTTTCTGTCTCCCCAGTAGGTGGTATGGGTTTTACACAAGCATTCACCAAGGCCTTCCTCTGTGTCAAGGAGATCATCAGACTGAACTTACAGTCCTCCTTCCAGTGGAGTCAGAAAACATCAGAGTGTAGGTATTTGTAGTACAAGCAAGAATATTTTATATTTTAACAATTATTCTCAAACATGGAACAATTTTAATAAAATTAAATTAGCAGTTAAGGAATTTTAATTTAAAATATCACATGACACTGATTCATTGAGTGACCACTGTGGGGAAAAAAATGTAATCTAACAAATTGAATCTCTTTTCCTGTGGGGAGTCTGGGAGAATTATAATTAGGCGAATTAAAAGTTATGATTTTTTTAAGTACGGAATGTAATTGGTAATAATGTAATTATTAACTAAAATTGAGAGAACAAGGTTCTTCCCTTTACTTTCACTTTATTCTGCTTTTTTCTTGTCCCAGTGCTATTGGTATTAGCGTGGCAGACACAGGAGAAGACGAGCAAAAAGATGCAGTGGGCTGAATATCCTGTACATAAGGATCAGACTCTATACTGCACAGCAACGTTCAAACACTACAGAGCAATGCTTCTAACACCTCTATGAAAAACCACCAGCTTATTTGAAAAATGTCCTATCAGTTGCAGACTGATGTTTTCATAAGTAAGTAAATTAATAGAAAAAATGATCACACATGAATATCACAACAATGTCAACATGTTATAAAAGGTCCAAACAGATGGTTCCTGCATCGTATCACTGTAGATCAGCAATAAACAGTTCTTAGATTGGGACCAGGTAGTGGATCACATTTGAGGAGGGAATATGAATATGTAAGAAATAACTTCTGCTAATGAAGGCTGCATGTTCCATAATTAGTTTAAAAAAAACCTATGGGGAAAAAAAAAATCCTAGCACTGAAAAAACAAATCAATTGATATTCACATATGCAATGACTACATCACAAGAAGTAGCACAACATTTTGTTGCTCACAAACATACATGACAACTTAAAAAATAACTGGTGGTTGGACTCTCATCTATTTTGCAGTTGGGCAAATTATCCTGGAGAGGCTAAAACAGCTTTCTGAGAATAGAGAATCCAGATTTTTGGTTATGCATCAGAGCCTGTAGGGTTTTTTCCATTTTTTACTCCATTCACTACTGACTCTGAACACTCACCCATGAGCTAATTACGGTGTTCTCATTGTACTACAAAATTTTCTATCAGCCTCCACCCAGAGCCTCCATCCTCTGCCCATGGAGTTAAATGATTCAATGACTGGCATTCAGAGGAAAACTTACTTCTCAAAATATTATTCAGTATAGAGTTTTCATACCAAGACAATGCTAATCAAAATCTACTTAAAGTCAAGACTCAAAAAAAAAAAAAAAAAAAGATAAATTATTGAGGTTTTTTTCCCCTCATCTTATGGCCCTCCATAGTTTGAATGTTCATGCTAAATCAGTGAATTTTTAAAATAATTATTATTATTTTATAGTCATTTCTGATTAAAAAAACATGAATTACGGACTGAGATCTTTCAAAAGACATTTGCTTTTGATTACATAAATTATGATTGCTGAAAATGAAAGACAAAACACGTGTGTAAAATATAAAATGTGTTTAAAAGATTTTCAGAGGACACTGTAATGAAAGATTTCTTATAGTTGGTGCCAGGAATAGCACTCCACTCACATTAAAACCAAATCCACAATAGTGGAGTTTCAGAAGTAGTCTGCTAAATGGTAGTGGTATTCATATCAATGAGAGACCTAGTGCCCTGATGAACAGGTTCTGAAAAAGTTCAAATTACACCTTAAATTTCATAATGTTCACTTTCCATCATGCACTGTGTTGGTTCATTTATTTCAATATTCCACAAGGAAGCAGATGTAGGAGAAAGAATATTAGAACACTGACCAAAAGGAACTCTTAGACCTGCCAGGGGATATGCCTTTAAATTATCAGTGGCATTTCCATAAAAATGATGAAATTTGCTCAAATGAGTTCATACAAATGAGTAAAATCAATGATTATTGAGCATTAGGACAAATAGGTAGCATATTGGAGTAATTATTTCATGTCTCAGGTGTGTTGGAAAGCAAGTCCCTGAAGGATAAGATATTTTACTTTTTAAGAACAGGAGTCCTTCAAAAATGCATTGCCTACAGTGACATGTTATTTGAAAATGATTTTTTAAATAAGAAGTCATATTTTCACAGAAAAACGAACTTATGGACACTAAAGAAGTTATCTATAACAATTAGAAATTTCTAACTTTCCTTAAAATTTCAGAGAGATACTTTTAAAGAAAATAGCTGATGTTGAAATTCTCAGAGCTTACTCTGAAACTTTTCATTATCCTACAAGTCTTCAGAAACAACTGAGAGTGATTTCCTTCCTTCCCTTATTCCTTCCTTCTTTCACATTTATTGAGCACTTATTAACGGAAGCATCTAAAAGAGGAGTTTGCCATGGGTTTCTTGTTTGGGTAAAGATGAGAACAGTCATCATCTAGAAGCCCTCAGCCTCAAGATCGAATTATGTGGTTGGCTGTACTTAACCAATAAACTGAAAGATTTTCCTTGGCCTAAAAATAATTAAGTGGGAAATGAGCCCAGTTTCCAGTTTCCAAATCAAACACATTTGATGAACTCAGTCTTAAAACCAGACACACAGCACATCTATTGAGTACACATGTGAAATGGTTATTCTGGAAGAAATACATCAGAAATCAGAAATCTAAGTATTTGAGTGAATTAAGAGGCATATCAAGAGACTATATGTTTTCCAGTAATGTCTTTGCTCAAAATATATTTATCACCTTTCTTAGTAGATAGCCAGCACAGAATGTCATTTAAATATTTTAAATTTTTTTCTAAATATTTTTTCCTTGAGTATTTCATTTTATGGAAACAGTCTACAGTTATTCAGAACTAAAAGGCGAGTGATTTAGAAGACATGGAACAGGGCCGAGGTTTAAAAAACATTAGGTTATTTGCAATGAGGTTTTCGTTTAAGCTCATGTTTCTTTAAGCTTATTTAGGTCAATTACACAAGAAGAATTTTATAAACGTATGGGATTAGGACAACAAAACTAGAAAACATCTAAGCCTGATTACTTTGTAAATGTATACTCAAATATGAGAATTATTTGATCCCTGATTAATTTAGGGTTACATGGACAAGTGTACATGAAGCCCCCAGGTATTATCGTGGGCGTGATGAAACAGAAACTTTCATTATTTATTCTAAAGTTTTTAAGAGAATTATGACATGCAAGAAGCCGTTTGCTCACAAACCATGCAGACATTTCTGAGGGAATTTAGGATTCTGGTAAAAGTGACCAGGGTAGGACTATTCTATTAACTTGAAATCCTTCATCTATAATTAACAACACATATTAGCTAGAGCTCAGTTAAAAGGATTAGAGACTTTAGGTAGAGATTCAAATGCTAAATATAACTACTGTTTGTGTTAGTGATGCAGAGTTTCTATCTAGCAAGAAAGTCACAGAATTAAAAATCACAATTAAGTTGCCTTTTCATTTTACCAGGGAATTTCCAAGAGTATATGAAGGTCCTCCTATCAAACGTTGAGATGTGTTACTAAAGTTATTGTATCCTTTTAAAGAAACTATATTAAGGGAAGTTTTATGTTGAATATTCCTACGTTTTTAAAAATGCAGTGAGAAAAACTGGTTTGAAGGAAACATTATGTCATTTGTATAGCATCCCAGCAAATCATAATAATTCTATTATTTGCAAATACAGTGAGGGTATGGTTAGAAAAAAGTTCAAATTTGTTTCTAAATATGGTGGACGAGTACCGAGTTACAGTAGAAGTTGCAGTATGATAAACTTATCTTATGGATTTATAGAATTTGAATTCACTGCTACTTGACTAAGATTTATGTAGAGATCAATACTCATACATGCAGAATGTGATGGACCAATCGCACATTTCTGAAATAGTAGCCCATTGATATGTTTTAAAGAGAATCGCATTTGATTACATGCAGCTTTAAAATATAGCACGTGCAAAATCCATTAAGATCCATGTATCCGAGGGTTACTCAGGAGCAATTATCATTAAGAGATCTGAGAGGAGAGAAACAACAAGCAAAGGAGATTAAGAAGAGCTTCCAGTGAAAGAGGAGGAAAATCAGGAGAAAATGGTATACTTACTGCAAGTCAAGGACGGAAACATTTCAAAGAGAATGGAAAGATAAAAGGCGTAAAATACTGCTGCTAATAAGTACAATGTGAAATGGGATAACGGAATTAAATATTGTGGAGAGGCTTGGTGATCTTGATAAGATAGTCTGACGGAAAGTTCAGGGAGAAAACCTGGTTGGTGTTGAGTTCAAGGGAGTATGGAAAGCATTAATTCTTTTGATGGGTTTTGCTGTAAAACGAAAAGAAATGAAGTAACAGTTAAGAAGGCAAGTGGGGTCAAGAGAAGGTTATTTTAGGGAGAAATAATAGTGTGTTTATCTGATAATGAAGAAAATTTGGTTATGGGTATGAAAATATAAACCTCAAAAAGTTTTAAAATGTTAGTTTTATACAAATATATAGTGATTGTCAGCTCTTTAGTCAACTTAATAATGAGAGAACCAGAAAAATGGTAAAGAAGATTCAGTAAAAAGAGAGGTTGGAAAAAAGAATGTGGGGTTAGACTGCAAAGTTATACACTAAACAGATTGAGAGCTTGCAGTAATTAAACTATAATCTTTGGTGTCATCTTTCTCCTATAGGATAGAAATCATCTTTATCTTTCCAGATGAAAATAATTTGCAATTTAAAAATCTGCAAATTAACATCAAACTTTACAGCTTTGGGGTCATTATCGATAGTAAATAGTATGTCAAACAAAATTATACCACTTTTATAATTTATTTTAAAATGCACTAAAGATCAATAAATGGACTGATAGTGGGCTAAACTGACAAATTGATATGTAGTAAAACAAGTAGAGTAAAATATTAACTGTAGAATTTTGGTTGTAAGTGTGTAGTTGTTCACTATAGAATTCTTTTAATTTACAATATGTTTGATAACTGTTTCAATAAAACTTTTTTTAAGGAAAAATACATTCCCAATGATTAGATGATTCTTAAGCAAGATTATTAGAAAATACTCAAGTATAATGTTCAGAAAACACAAAATAAACTTCTTACCTTATTTCCAAGTTTGCATGATTTTTCTTAAGAGGGAAAGATGATAATGTAGGGCAAAGAGGGAGGAAGTGCTGAAGTAGAGATCAGTACTCACATATGCAAGAGTGGAAGGGATCCTTTGCACAAATAAGGATGCCGGTCTTAGCTGGGATCACCGTTCATTCAGAATAGTATTTGGAGAAGCTCCAGCATGGGTGCTGATGAAGGTGGTTCAGGATACAAGGTGGGAGGAGCTTACAAAATTCTCCTCTAAATCCCTCTATTGGAAGCAAGGATTGAGATCTGAGAAGAAAAAAGATTTAAAATAGTCAGCTGCAAAGGTGGGAGAGCACAAGCCATGTGTGTCTCCACCTGTGTTCACCTGTGCAGGTGCAGGTGTGATACAGGCAGCAGGCGGTATTAACCAGAGTCATGGTTTTGCCACATGAGTATGAATGATAGCGTACAAATGTCTGCAAGGCTAAAGCGAATGGCCTTTGGTCTGTGGTGTTAAAGCTTAGAAAATTATTAATGATAAGAAATAAAATAATTTTTACCTAGCAAGAAGCTAATTCAAGCTAAAATTGAGATGTTTGAGTGGAGTAATTCATCTTTCCATTTCAATTATTCAATCCACGTTTTTGGAGAAGGTTTTCTGCTTTGTAAAATTAAACAGTGGCAATCTTTCTACTTAAGGGCACATGTTTTGGGCTCAGCTCATACATTTCACAACAATACCTCATTTTTATTCTCCATTAATACCAGTGGAAGCACATTAATAAGCTTGGTGTAGCAAACAAAATACAGATAATTATGTACTGGTCTAGAGATACATTTTTAAACACAGGAGCTGAGGTCTTGTAATTAAAGTCATATGTACAACTTTAAAAGTTAGCCCACAAGGAAGACTAGAAAACATCCATCATGGAATATCCAACTGAGTGTTCGGAACATATTTCATGAAACCTTGCATTTTAAGTGACTTTTCTTTTTAAAACTCTGATTAGCTTTTAATTTAAATCTGAGAAATCACCACTTGTACTTTTGCCTTAAAAAAAAATCAGCCTATATTATAAAGTTAATTCACATTCAAACTTTCTGGTTTTAAATACATGCATTTAACTCCTCCTTGTTATATTTTAAAAATCACTTCATGCAAATTTAATGAAAAACTAATTATGGTTTCCCACCAGTGTACTTAGACAAAATAGTAATTGTATTGGCCTGTCTTCTTTTCTGTTTCTGTGAAAAGTTGTGTTCCTCAAATGAATCATTATCTACAGAATAATTAAATGTTGCTGATACGGTCTATTCACCCCCCTTGTACACAAAAACAGTGGAATCTGTCTTCTTAGAAATCTCTCTCTGTCATGTTGGATAAGCTTACTGTCCATCACACAACTGGCATCAATCCTTACTCAATTACACAAGAATACAGTACTATATTAAAAGATAAATAAGGTTTAATTTTAATTGCCAACAGCCTGTGAGTTCATGTTCCATTATACATTAAGAGGATGAATTATTTTTTTTTAAAGTGCTCTCATGAAAAGTCTTACGAGTACACAGGCAGCATTGCTCTGTCTGCAGTCTAGGCTGTACTATCAGGAGTTTTTAAACCATTTAGGCCATCATGAACACCACCATTGTTTTTCTTGACAGCAAATCTCTGGAAATACCTGAGAATTTATGACAGCATTGCAGTTAAGTACACGACTAACTCTGACACACTCCAGTGTCAACCAGCTGTTAGGACATGAAGTTAACTGGGTGTCAAAATGCCTTGGGCTCTGCTGGGTTTTTTGTCAGAGATGTGATAAAGGGCTTTCTTCCCAGAAGTGCTTGAGAGAGACTGGAGAACATCAGGTCACAGAAATGAGGACAAGAAGGCAGTATATTCAGGTAAGTTTTCAAATTAGAGACTTACGAACCTCTTGCCGAGTGGTCACCATTGAGTATATGTGAGTTTGCTTGAACTCCAAAAAGACTGAGGATCTCCTTGAACCCCCAAAAGCCAAGACTATTGAGTCTTCCTGCCGTTATTTCTTCTTTCCCAATTGAGATGTCTTTTTTTTTTTCTTGCCTTATGACACTGGCTAGTGTATCTCTAGTACAATGTGAAAAAAGTAGTGAGAAAGAGTATCTTTGCCTTGTTTATGACCTAGGTGAAAAGCATTCAGCCATTTATTGTTAAATATGATGTCAGCTGTAATTTTTTTATAGATGCCCTTCATCAGCATGAGGAAATTTCCTTATATTCCCAGTTAGCTGAGAGTTTTTATTGAGAATGAATGATGGATTATGTCAAGTGCTTTTTCTGCATCTAATGAAATGACCATCTGGTTTTTCATTTTAAGTCTATTCATATAGTGAATTGAATAGACTTCATTATAGTGAATTGATAGCATTGACTGACTTTATTTCTAGAACAGTTTTAGATTTACAAAAAAACTTCAGAAGATATTAGAGTTTACGTATACTCCATGCCTAGTTTCCACTGTTGTTAATCTTATGTTACTATTGTGTGATTGTTATAATTGATAAACAGCACTGACATATTATTATTAACTAAAATCCATAGTTTATTCAGATTACTTTAGTTTTTACCCTATGTCTTTTTTATTCTCCAAGCTCACATCTAGGACACCACATTATATTTGGTCATTGTCTATAACATTGGTCTGCTATAATAAAAATTATCAATAAATTGGGTGTCTTACAAACAACAGAAATTTGTTTCTCACAATTCTAGAGGCTAGGAAGTCCAAGAACAAGGCACTGGCAGAATCAGTTTCTGGGGAGAACCTACTTCTTGGTTCATTGATGGCAGTCTTCTTGCTATAACCGCACATGGTAGAAGGGATAAGTGAGCTCTCCACAGTCTTTTTTTATAGGGACACTATTACCATTCATGAGAGCTCTGCCCTCATAACCTAGTCACCTCCTCAAAGCCCCATCTTCAAATACCAACACACTGGAGATTTGGTTTCAACATAGGGATTGTGGGGGGATACAAACATGCAGTCTAGAGCAGTCTTGTCACTTCAGAGTCCTCTTGGCTGTCACAGTTTCTCAAATTTGACATGTTTTTGATATACTTAAAGTTTTGAGGAGTATTGAAGGGAATTTTATATGTATTCCCTATATTGAAATTTGTTTGCATTTTTTTCTCATGATTAGATCGGGATTATGGGTTTTTGGCAGATCAGGAATGTAAAAGGGTCATTTTCATAGAGTCATATCATAACACAAACTATCAATATAATTTATAACTGTTTGTTTACCTTGATCACCTGGCTGAGGAAGTGTTTGTCAGATTTCTCTACTGTAAAGTTATTCTTTTGTTCCCTGTTTTCACACTGTACTCTTTGCAAGAAAAGTCACTATGCACAGCGCTGTTTAAGGAAAGGGAAATGGATTGACTGATTTTTAAATGTTAAATGACATTTGCATTCCTAGATAAACACCACTTGGTCTTCACGTGTTATCCTTTTCATATAATGTCAGATTAGATTTGTGAAAATTTTAAGAATTTTGCATGTATGTTCATAAGCAAAGTTGTCTGTCATTTTGGATTCTTATAATGTTTTTAAGCTAATTTTGGTATCATGGTAATGCTGGCCGTATTGAATGAATTGGGAAATATTCTCTCCTATTAAATTTTATGGAAAAGTTTACTTAGAAATGTTGCTTCCCCTACCCCTTCCTTAATTGTTTGGAAGAATTGCCCAGAGAAGCCATCTTGACCCTGAATTGTCTTTGTAAAGGGAGTTTCCAGTTATCCATTTCTGTTTGTGTGAGCTTTGTTAATTCGTGTCTCTCAAGAAATGTGTCCATTTCATCTAAGTTGTGAATTTAACATGACATTGTTCATCATATTCCCTTTTTGTCATTTTAATATCTGCACATTTTTAGTGATGTCACTTTTTCATTCTTGACATTGAGAACTCATGCCTTACCTATTTTTTTTCCTGATTAATTTGTCAAATGATCAGTTTGGAAGTTTAGCAATTTTATTGATCCTCTCAGTGACACATCTTTTAGTTTCCCTAATTTCTATTATTTTTTCTGATTTGGGAATTCATTGAACTCCATGCTGGTCTTTATTATATCCTTTCTTTTACTAATTTTGGGTTTCATCTTTTTTTCTAGCTTTTTTGTTTCTAGCTTTTTAAAAGGGGGGATGAGGTCATTGCCTTGAAACTTTTGCTATTTTCTAATATAAGCTGCTGTACATTTCCTTCGAAGTACTGCTCTATCAGCACGCCACAAATTTTGATATGTTTTCATTTTCAGTCAATTCAAAACATTACCTAATTTCACTTTTAATTTCTTTGACTCACGGATTATTTGGAAGTATATTATTTAGTGTCTAAATATTGGGGGGTTTATGGATATCTTTCTGTTGTCACTTTCTAACTTAATTCCGTTTTAACCAGAGGACCTCCATTTTATGTTTGAGTTACTTTAAATTTATTAATACTTATTTTATGGTCCTGAATATGTTTAAGTTGGCAAATGTTTTTAAAGTGTACTTGAAAAGAAGGTATATTATGTAGATGTTGATGGAAGCATTCTATAATTGTCAATTAGTTCAAGTTGGTTAATAGTTTTCAAGTTTTCTATATGCTTACTAATTTTCCATTTTCCTATTCTAGATGTCTTAGATATAAAACCACAAGCAAAAGTGATAAAATAAAAATTAAAATAAGGTAGGTTTCATCAAAGATAGTATTTATTTCAAATTTACAATTCAAAAAATACCACTAAGCTGCTAGTGAAAGCACACTGAAAGTTAGTACTTCTTCCATGCCAGGTGTGATGGAAACCCATCTTAACCCTTGAGGGAAGGTTAGAGAACCAAAGATGAAGATATGAAGTAATGGTGGCCATTTGATTTTCTCTGTAGCAAAAAGCCATTTGTGGAGATGGGAGTACAGATAGCGATAAGCCAGTTTGGAGTGCTATAAATTTGGTCTAGGGCAGTCATGAACAAGAATGTGTGAGATACCATTATTCATAATGGAAACACACACACACACACACACACACACACAACCTGGAAACAAAGCCAATGCTCAGAAAGAAGGATGGATGAATAAATTTTAGAATGTCCATTATGTGAAAATTTGTACAGTCTAAGAAAAGAATTAGAAATATTCTAGGTGACTCAAATGGTTTGCATAGGGTGCTACCAAAAAAAAAATGTTTATGTATAATTTGATCTTCTTTTGAAAAACAATTTAAAAAACACTTTGATGTGTATTGTATGTGTACACTGTATAGACATGTGTACCTGAGTATACATACATGGCTATGTGTACACATAGCAGTAGATAAGATTCTTTATATAGAAAGAAAAAACTATATTCCCATAGGAATTATGGAGGAGGAGTCAAAGAAAATACTATTCTAAACAGATAAATATATAATTACTTTTTACATTCATATACATGTTGTTTTGTACATGTCTTCCTGACTTAAAGCAAAAGGTTAAAAATTTAAAAGGAAAACACACACAATATTAATTTGCAATTTAATACAAAGCCCACTGATGAGCACATCATATCCCTATTATTCCACTTGCCATCTCATACAACTTCATTTCACTCCATGCACTGTGGTCAGGTTAAGCTTCCTACAAACCTGGCTTTGCATTATCCTCACCCTCTTAGGCAAAATGGCACCATAGGTGTCATACTATCTGCAAACCCCATCAAATTCATTCACACTGTTTTATTCATCATCCCTGTCAGGGCAACCTCCTTACTTGTCAGTATATTTTTTTAATGCATTTCCATCCTCAACTCTCCAACATTATCATCACTCCTACCAAATCAATATGTTTGCTGTGCCAAATCATATATTAGGTTTACTGCTGTTTCTTTGATCACTGAAGTTCTTTCAAATAAAATATTCCCCAGCCTCCTCTTTACCAGTTCATGTCACTCACTTCCCTTAAAATACCACTTCATTGCAAATTAAAAGACTTAAACCGACCCTTACCCATTGATCCATTTCTGGGATAGTCAATGAGGGTCAAAAAGATTTAGTGACAAGGATGTTCATTGAAACTTTCTAATAGCAGCACTACCGGAAACTGCTGTATGCTTAGTTAGCAGCAGAGAATTAGTTAAATGAATTACAGCACATCAATTCAATGAACAAAAAGCAAACGTTAAAAATCGTATTATTGAAAACTGTACACTCTCACAGAAAAAAGAATATATTTAGTGTTGATCCTTAAATTTAAAAGAAAAAGGTTTCAAAACATAGAAATTGTTTAACTGACGGAGTTTTATATTCTGCAACACTACATACAGATATATAATTTGTAAGAAAACACAGTAATTAGTTGCACAGGGTGGTTTCTTACAATATTCTTCGTGACTGGATGATGGTATCACTGCCAAGACCAATTTGAGAAAAGTAATTCAAAGACAATTTAAAGCAAAAGAAGCGAGGTGGGAGAGTGCATGATGTTGAGCTGGCTGATTACTTACAGAACAGAATTTAAAGTGTTTGGAATGGACAGGCTATAGCCTCCAGGAAAGTCTTCCTAAATATTGGTTCTCTTGGCGACAGTTTTGTATAATTATACATACTTATCTAGAAGCAGTGAGTTAGAAATTATATTCTCTGGCAGATATCTACAGTGTAGATTTTTTTTTTTTGCTGCCAGTTAAATGCAATCAGCAGAATTTATATAAAATTTAAATTATCAGGTTAAAAAATGTAAAACCTGATAAGGCAGATGATGACCTCACAGCCCTTTCCAAATATTTTCCTGTTCCATGTAAGTTTAAAGTTTGGAAAATCAAATATTAATTTTCATAATTTCTTTTACCAAGGCAACATAGTTACATAGAGTGAGATGTAAGCAGAAGTTGCTTGGTGGGTTTCTGAGAACTTCTGCTTCTGTAATAAAAGGGACAGATACAGCCTGCACCATTCCTTCCTACTTTGTTCTTGCCTTGAATGCAACTATGATGCCTGGAGTTTTTCAAGCCACCAAGAGGGAAGGACCAAATGGATTGTAGATATTAAATAGAGATTTTCTGAAGTAATTTAACGTATTACAGTTAGATAAGTGCCTCAAAGAAAAAGTAGAAGGTGTCCACCGGATACTGAAATATTTGATCTAATAAATACTAATGCATTTAATTAAACAAAATATATTAATATATTTTCATGGTAAATATTCAAACGATCAAAAAGTGTATTAAGTAAAAAAAATTCACAGTGTCCACTTTTCCTCAACCCAAGCTGCAATTCTCTTTTTTTAAGATTATTTTTTCAGAGCAGTTTTAGATTAATAAAATTGAGCAGATTCAGAGGTGTACTTCCCTTTTCAAAGGGAATCACTGTGAATAGTTTGCTCGTTCTTCAAGACCTTCGTTTAAGTATTTACTTAGATATATATGGTACATAAAAGTATACTATTTTATTTTATATGATTTAGCCAAAAATGGTACTGTTGTGCCTTGTTCTGAAATATTCTTTCCTCATTTACTAATGTGATGTGGAAATCTTGTCAAATACATCCATATAGATTTCACCTCATTCTTTTTATCTACTGTATTGTAAGCCATATTATGAAGGCAAGACTTATTGAATATAATTTAGGTTATGTTCAATTAATTTTTTGCTATTATAAGTGCTATTCATATATGTATGTATACATTCAAATATGTGAATTTTTGTGCACATCTGTGAGTAATTCTTTGGGCTAAACACCTAGTTCTATAATAGTAACTGTCAGACTAGGTAAGCAAATTGCAAATTTTGATAGTTACTGTCAAATTATCCTCGTAAGAATGTTTTATAAATTTATCTTATCATTGGCAAATGGGATATTGTGTTTCTCCAAAACCTTACCCCTAATTGATATCATTAATCACTTTTAGTTATTCTTGCAAATGTAATGGGCAAAGTAAACCTATTTTAATTTGCATTCTCAAATTATTCAGTTATCTTGTTATACATTTACTGAAATACATATTACATTATTCTTTTGTGCAAAGCCTTTTCCTTTATTTTGTCTTTTTTCTATAAACTATCTTTTTGTTACTGATTTTAGTATTTCTTTTAATAGTCCTGATACTAATTTTTAGCCATATTATACAAAGAAAACACATATTTTATCCAAATATGCCAATTTAATATTTGTATTTTCTAAGTATTTCACCTCTACAGAGCATTTAACTTTTATATAGTTAAAACTATCAGTTTTTGCTTTAAAATTCACATGCATTGGCAGGCTGGCTACGACTAGAAAAATTGTAATAATTATTCACAACTTCTTTCAAATGCTTTTATATTTGGCCCTAAATTTAACTATTTAGCCCATCAGGGAAGTATTTTTTGTGTATATCGTGATTTATGGTTCTCACTTTGCTTGTTTTTTAAAGAGAAGGTCAGAACATTATTAATTAGTTTGTTATAGGAAATACCACCATTTTTTCCCTTATTCACTTGTTTAGACTTTCATGATATTTTATGTTATGTTTTGAAATATTTCAGACATTTAGAAAATCACAGTGAATGATACAGCAACCCCCATTACCCAGCTATATCCAAAATTATCTTTTTTTTTTTGCTTGAGATTAAAGGAGAAAAAGAATCAGTACAGAGAATATTCCTCTCCATTTCTAACGTTATTCCTCTCTCTGAGAGCATTAACTTCCTGAAGTTTTTGTGCACCATTCCTGTTCGTGTGATTACAATTTTTTTACCCTTAAATGTAGCCATTAAAAATAGACAGTACAATTTCCATGCTTTATGCTTTATATTCTGATATCACATTCTAGCATGACTCCACAATTTCCCTTCCCACCATTTTACTTCTTTGAGATTTTTTTTCAGATGATTATTTTACAATCAAAAGGTTTTTTTTTAAATTTATTTAATCATATCACTTCCTGGTTTCTCTGCTGTTATTTCTCTTATTCTGTATCTGCTTTTTGAATTTTTAAATCTACTTTGCTAACCTATTTTCTCTTGAAGTGTTCTACAATACATCTGTGGGTGGTTAGAATTCTCAGTTCTTTTATTAGTGAAACGGTTCCTTCTGTCTGGAATGCTGCTACAGCAGAGTATAGAATTTTGTATTATCGTTTTATCGTCATCTAGTATTCAGTGGTCTTCTTGATTCTCTTGGGATACTGACTCTTTATTTTGTAGTTAATTATTTTAAATTCCCTTTAAAAATCCTAAGATTTTCTCATCAGCCTTGGTGTAATACCTTTTGTGCACAACATGTAGATGTACTTCCTTTTTCATGTGTCCCACTTGAGAGTTGGTGGTTACTTCCTCTGCGAATAATTATAACTTCATGAGCTCTTGATATTTTCTTCTTCTGCCTCTGATTATTTCCTTTCCTTTTTCACAGATTTATCTCTTTAGAAGTCTTAATTGATGAATATGTTTTTTATGTTTCTTTTTCATCCAAGAATTTTAAATTCTCTTTCATAATTTTAACCTTCAGCTTTACTGTATTTTCAGTAATTTTCTTCCAGTTTTCGACTTAAAAAATCTGCCTATTCTATCTGAGCCTGTCTAAATAATATTTTCTCCTTGGTACTATTTTTCTATTTCCAAGGTATTTATTTGCTTTCTTTTAAAACAGACACTCCCCCAGACACCCAAAGATGTAATAGCCAATTTCACTCTCTGAAAATATAAAATATATTTTAAAAAATTCTTGCATCTGCTCTATTAACATTATGGCTTTCTATGTTATTTTTTCCATTTATCAGTTTTGTTTCTTGTCTTTCATGCCATTGATTTTCCTCAAATGCTTGTTGATTTTTAGTTATTCGCGTCTGGCATTCCATATCCACCTATTCTAAGGTGCTATTTCTATTTACCATTAATTGCCTTCAATGACTATGAATGAGTCACAGGATCGCTGTCGAATACAACATGCTAGCAGCTTGACTTCTGGCCATGAAGGCCTTCGAGTCCCTAACCACTAATAATACCAGTCGGTCTTCTGGAGGGAGGAAATGTTTCCTAATTCTTACAATCCACAGCAAGTATCTCAGCTGTTCACTGCTTGACATAAAGAGGGAACAAAGTTTCAAACCAGTCAGCTAGCTTGAACGGGCTATTTTCTCAAATACATTGACAGTTGCCCTGGGACTTCTAATCTGCTTCTTATACCCACTTCCTCTGGGTGACTAAATGACTGACATTATTTTTTCCAGTTCCAGGGACTGTGATTCATAGAAAGAGCATCTACTTTAAAAATAAAACACTGATGTAAATCCCCTACATATCACTTGGGACTTGGGGAGCCATGTGGCCATTGGCAAGTGAATTAACCCTTCTGTGGGCAAATTTCCTTGTTTGTAATAAGAATGATAATAATAGCTTTATCACAAGCAAGCATTAGCCATACTATATTTTAAAATACTTATAAGAATATTTGGCACATAGTGTCTGCTTTAGAGGTGATAGTTTACTCCATCATATTTAAATGCATTAACTATGGTAATTGGTGAATGTTTATCTCATTAACAATTCAGAATACCTATTTAGCTGTTATTTAGGAAAGAGAAAATATTTGAAAAAATGTGGGCACCAGATAGCTAGATTTTAATGGAGTAAAAGACTAGAAAATATTCATTGGATGAGGTGTTACAGTGGTAGTTCCAAAGAATAAAAGCTTAATAATTTGGAGGAGGCAATCAAAAAAATAATTCCTACTTCTCAGAATTGGCCTTATATACTGTCTCACCTAGATGCAAATACAGATGATTAACATTATTGCTGCTTCAACCTCAGATTTTATGAAGATAAGCAAGTACTTGTGATCAAGCATTCTTACTGTAATCTACAGGAAATCAACAGTTCACGCAACAACTTTGGATACGAAGTTTAAAGAGAAGAGGGAGAAAAATTCTTGTAGAAGCAGTTATATTTACACATACCTACAAAGAGATAGTTTATTTAGAATCCAAATATATTTTCCTTACTATCACTCGGAGCCTTCTTTATGTTACAGGTGAGTGGGGAGCAGAATATGTGACCCCAAAATATGTCACTTTGGCATGTGGATTATTTTAGCTGAAGGCAATCAGGAACTAACAGACTCAGGAAGAATTTGGTTTCTGTATTTGTTTTTTTCCTCATCTCTCCCTTAACTGCCTAAAAGAATTAAGATAGAGGGTCTGTATCAGGTAGACAGCTAATAATATCGGACACAACATTTTACATCAGAAGCTTATAGCATGGCATAGCAAACATTTATTTACCAAATATTTGCTCTTCCCATCTGCCTATGACTTGTTCTCCTCTTTGAAGTCCCAGATCCTTGTCTCCTTTCCCTTAGCTTAGGATGGCATATAAGCCTCAACTGCCTGATTGAGAGCCTTATACCTTTGAGTACCTGTATGTACAAAATTAATTTTTTTTTCTCCTGTTAATCTGTTCTATGTCTACTTAATCACTAGACCAGCTAAAACACCTATACGGGAATAAGGCAAAACTTTTTCTCCTCTACACAGGCAAGAGTCAGCTGCTGAGGCTGTAAATTAGACACTATGGTAGAGCTGATTCACCTCTTGCATGGTCAATTTGATTCATTTTTCTACAGAAAACAAAATAAACAGACCAATTGACACAAAGGTTGTTATCTTAATCATCTTACTGTCTCAACTAATACTGTAGTTTCTAATCCACTGTATGTAATAATTTGAAAACAATCAATGAGATTTATAATTTAGCAAGTTGTTTTATATGGGTTTAATTACAATTTCTTATTATATTAAGCACTTCATAGGTGAATAGGAGAAACTGAAAATTTTGTTTAAAACTGATAATATGTATAAATCACGTATTTTAGGGGGCACATGTATTTCATTACTCCTTCAATAATGAGTTTGAAAAAAAATAATTTAAGTGTTAAAGAAAGAATGGAAGTAGAATTATGGGCTGCTTATACACACTAGCTCTGAAGTCAAATTATGTGAAGATGAACTCTGATCTACCCATTTAAAAGCTGCATGACTTTAGGCAACTTCTCTAAGCTCTCTAGGCCAGTTTTTCACCCGGTCTGTGAAACAGAGATAACAACATTTACTTCATAGTGTTGGTGTGAGGGTTAATGGAGGTAAGGTACACAAAACACATCAGAGAGAATAATAAGCACTGAGTAAAGATTAACTATGATGATTTTACTTGCACCTATTAAGCCCTTTTCATTCCACATTTTACAGTCAGAACAATGGACAAGTGTGATACATTTTAAGCAGATTTTGTTTTACATAAATACTTAAACTTGGCAAGGGAATTTCACCCAAAGGCATCCTGGTTTTCCTTGTATTTTTTTCACCTCTGAACCAATGTAATGTAAGTACTGAAGAAGAAAACAAATCCTCTAATTTGATTCTCAGTTTAATCAGGGCTGTGAAAATTAGGTCAGTTTTGGGCAAAAAATGGATTTGTAAAACAAATAAACAATTAATTAGCAAGTCAACAGAGACACAACTCCTTTAAATGTGTGATCTTTTTAATTGCAAGTTAAGTTAGAGATGATCAGAGAAAAGTAGAATTTAGGATCAGGAAATCTTTATTATTCTTAATTATAATGTGGAAACTTACAAGCTGGCTGACCGCATGTTATAAAAAGGCAAATTTAAGTTAAATTTATGTTGATTGGGTCCTGTGATTGTGATTGTGGTCTCTCTGTTGTTTCCTTCCTTAAATCGTATTCAACACTCAACCCTTAATAATGATGGCTAAAGGCTCTGAATATATTCAATGACTGCATAAAAAGCCAGGAATATAAGTAATTTCTTTTACACATCTTTATTTAAGTTTTGAAGCAATTGCTGGATGTGAGTGGCTGAAATTTAAGAGCAGAACATTTTGATGGACTAATTTTTACAGTATCTTAAAATCTTAAGCTCTTATTCAGTCCCCTTATTTTTTCTTTGTCAGGAAGATTTGTTATTTACATATGATAATGAACTTCGCCTTTATTTTAACACTTGAGCTTAAAGATAAGAGGACCTGAAGTCTGTCAGGATGATTTAGACAAGTATTTATCCCAAATCAGTAGGCAGAGCCATTTCCTTCCTCATTCATTCAAGTGTTCACCCCACCAACTGTTTGAGCCATGGAGACCATAAGAATGATTGCGTTGGGGACTGTGGGGAGTGGGAGCAGACAAGAGTTATTTGTAAAACAAAAATTACAATTCTCAATTCCCTTGAGCTTTACTAACTGTTTAGCAAAACTGTATCAGCCATTATTGATTCATTTAAAAGATACCTTTGGCTTACTGTTGTTACTTTTTTGATATTCATATCTTTCAATTTGTTGGTTAATTTATTAGATTCAAGCTTTAAGAGCATTAAAGAAAAATAATTTTATTCTTGCCTATGATAAAACAGTTTGTAAAAGACCAAAACTTCTAATAAAAAAAAAAAAACTGGAAAACTTGAGTATATTTTTTCAAAAATTTCTTTGAATGCTTTGAAATGCAGCTGACACATTGGGGGTTGACAGTACTAGAGAGAAGGAAAGAACTAAAGCTAAAACTCTGAAATCTTCAATATGCAGCAAATGTAAAGTTTCGAAAGAAAATAACTGCTAACATAGCATTCTATATCCAACAAAAATAAAAATGGGATAAATTTGGAACTTGGGATTTGCAGATACTAACTACTACATATAACATAGATAAACCACAAAGTCCTACTGTACAACATTGTAAATCACAACACTGTAAATTGTAAAACACATTGTAAATTATAAAATGCAACATTATAAATCAACTATATTTCAATAAAAAATTAATAAAATACATGTAGAAGAATAAAGCATGATAGCAAAAAGTTGAGAATGAGGTAGAGTTAATATGTTCTAACATTCTAGCATTACGTGGGAAATGCTAATAGTACTGGTACCTTTTAATATTTTTTTAATAAATCAAGAGCTAGAGTAACCAGAAAAGAATAGTGAAAGAAAGACAGAGAGAGAGAAAAAAGGAAGGAAGGAAAGAAGGAAAATAGAGAAAGAAAAAACTAAATCTAGAAGTGACTTGTGACTCATTATCTACTCTTGGACTGTACAATAGAGATGTGTACATATGTGACCAAAGGGCACATACAAGGGTCTTCTTAGCTGTATTATTTGTGATGGTGAAACCTGAAAAATACCTAAGAGTTCAACAGTAGGAGGGGTAGATGAACTACAGAGTCATACAGATACTGCAAAATATGAGAATGAAAGCACACCTTTTTCATGCAACACAGATGATTCTTACAAAATATTGAGTGAAAAAGCCAAAAGAACAACGTTTATAAATAGAACGAATCTATGGACAGCAACATCAGATGAAGGTGTAATGGTTCCCTTCAGTTAGATAGGCTAGGGACCGACACCAGGCCTCTGATGTGCTGGTAATGGTCTAGCTCTTCATCTGGTTGGCAGATGCCATGATGTGTTCACATTACAAAAATTCATTGAATTTATGATGAGTAAACCCTTCTGTATGTGTTATATGTCAATAAAATTCATAGATAAAAATAAATTGAACGAAGTACATCCACTGATATATATTTACGCTAAAGGTTTTAAAAATATTTTTACTTTATCATCAGTGCCTTTAATGAAAAAGCTCTTCAATGATTTAACAGTGTTTTGATGTATATGAAATGGTTACTAATGAACAAATGATGAAATCAACTCTCACGGTTTTATTACCGTCAATATATCTACATTAAGCTATTTAAATGATGCAGGCTTCTATACAAATATCAAATGTATCTTTACAAATGCCTCATCAGATATTTCAAACATTATAGGGTACTTAATTAGAAAAATCAATTTTCCTTAAAATCAAAATATTTAATAAAATGTATTTTAAATAGTATTTTCAAATTAAATGAATTGCATTGCTTCACAATCAGATCCCTAAAGAGAAGTGACAAAGCAGAAAACAAAACAAAAAAAAAGAAAAAAAGAAAGAAAGAATAATACATGTGTACTCAAAAAGAGTGGTTACAAAGTTGCAAAGACACACATCATAATCCAACCATGTTATTTGTGGGAATAAGACCCAGCTCTTTAATTATCATTTCTATCATAATTCACCTCACAAAGAAAATAGAACAATTATACTTATCTATCACCCCCCAAATAATCCCTCTGTAAAAGGTAATATTCAAAAGAGTAATTCATTTGTTTATCCTGTTTCCTTTTCTCATTTTTGTAATTTTTCCTCCCTCCCTCCCTCCTTCCAACTTTCCTTTCTTACTTTCATCAAGCCTTTCTTCCTTTCTTTATCCTTGATCTTTTAGTTAAAAAAAAAAAAAAGTCTGCAAATGAAGGGCTAGATCACAGTTTAGCACAATGGGATTTTGTAAATTAGCAAAAGGGACCCTGCCTCTGAGTGGACACAGTCCAGGTTATCCAGAGGAAGGCAAGCAGAAAACAGACTGGGTTTCAGATGTTTTGCCCCTTCATCAGGGTGGCCCAGCACAGGACATAACTGAATAACCATACTCATAACCCTGACAAAGACAATAGAAAACAAAACATTGAAAAGAGACCCCTTTCCCCCAACATCTGACTAGTATGTAGTTAAGTCATTGGTGAGTCTAGGAGAATGAAGGTGGAAAACAGACCATGACTAGACATAACAAGAGCATTAGTTGGAAGAAGAATACAATTTTTAGAAAGCGAAAAGTAGAGAAAAAAATGGGAGACCTAAAGAATATCTGAAAAACTTTTTGAAACCCTAGGCAGGGGGACCAGATGATATGGTCACCAAGGACTTGAAAGTTGCAAAAAGCTTCCAAATGACCTTGTCAAGTGATAAAGGTATCAGTTTAAGAGGGAAGAGTGGTCAAAGTGAGGCAACTAGAGAAACACATACTGTGTAATGACTGCAAATTAGAAATGAAAATGACCCAGGAGTTTAACTAAGAGTAATTTTGCAGTGACTTCAAAGTTAGCAACATGAAGTTCTTTATATAAATCATCTAGAGAAGGAGTGGGGCCAATCAGTGGTCCTGAAGTAAAAGGTGCACTAAGGGATAATAGACTATAGCGGAAAACCAAGTAATTCTGTTGCTTCAGTCTACGTTGAAAAGACTTCAGTGAAAGCCAAGAGAACACTTTTGTACCGGGCCAGTTAGAGGAATGAGATCTAACCATGCGAAGTGCACAGAAGACCGAGTAGACAAACCTGAAGCAGACAAATCACTCCCTGTGTGGCCCCCACTCAAACAATTCAGCAAACTCAAGAGTACAATTTTAATTGTTTAATAAAACAGACAGCCTGTCCTTACAAAAAGGCTGGAAGCTGGAAAAATGTACAGTGCCAATGCAACCCTAATGCACAAAAATGGTTCTGGAATGACTCCGCAGTGCCAAACAGCTCCTCCTCAGAAGACAAACTGGCGGGAACTATTATTTAAAAATGTGGGAGAAATAGTGACATATTTTTATAAAGAAAAATACCCATGTTATACGCATTTAGTAATAATTATCCTATTCTATTAATTTCTTTCTGTCAAAATAATAACAATATCACTAACACAACTTTATAGGTAAGTACTATTATTATCCTCATTTTGTCAAGGAGAAAACTCTATATACCAAGTGAAGTGTGTATTTATTAGGCAAATTTTTAGGGAATGGACTAAAAGCAAAGACATGCTCTCTGTATTCCAACACATAAAAGAAGTTAAATATAAAAGCACAATACAGGGAGATAAACAACAAGTGCATACTGTACAGCACAGGGAACCATATTTAATATCTTGTAGTAACTTCTGGTGAAAAAGAATATGAAAACGAATGTATGTATGTTCCCAAATGACTGAAGTGTTGTGCTGTACACCAGAAATTGATGTAACATTGTAAACTGACTATACTTCAATAAAGATGTATTTTAAAAATAAATAAATAAATAAATAAATAAATAAATAAATAAAGCAAAGAAAAAAAAACACAATACAGGGAAGAAAAGTATTATAAACGCTAAGAGAGATAATACAGTATGGCGACTTCTAGAAGGAGGACACTGCTTATTGTTGAGGTTAGTGGAGTGTCCTTTATTCTAGAGGGAGTGTTCGACCTGGGCCTTACAGGATGCACAGGGTGTGTTCTTACTAGGGAAGTCTGAGAGACAACTCGGCAGATGATAATGACTCAGAAAATACGAGAAACGTAATGCTAAAAAATGAGAATCAGATTTGTCATTTTTTGTTTCATTATTATCCATACACAGATAGGTTTATACCTACACAAACAAACAGAAAAGAATGAACCCAAACCTTCTAGAATGAATGAAATAATTTAGTAAGTTAGAAGGTGAGAAGATATGCATGTCAATACTCTTTTAGACTCCATCAATATCCAGTTATAAGATGTGTAAGGAAAAGATCTAGTTCACGAAAGCAACAGAATTTAAAAAGTCACAGAGACAAACTGAATAATAGGAAACTATAAATTTGGAGGGGAAAAAAAGTGCTTGGATTAATGGAGAGCCTTGCCAAGGTAAATGCAGAAATAATCAAGATGGGGATATTTCAATTCTTCCTCAATTATTTAAACAATAGATATCAACATCTGTCAAAATCTCAGTTTTTTGGTGGAATATGGGGAAATATAATTTACAGAATGTATTCTAAATTCTACATGGAAGAGTAAGCCTATAAGAGATGCCAGGAACATTTTCAAAAGCAATAATGATGAAGGATTATCTTCCCTACTGTGATGGCACCAGAAACACAGATAATAATAAAAGGGAAGTTTCCCCAAAGGGTGAGAGGATGGAAGGAGAATGAGCTCGTAGGTGAAGATGGGAGGCTGGCTCTACAGAAACAACAATGCCCAGAACAGGTTAGTTCACTTGTGTCCCTAGGCTACTGGAACAGAAGATGTTTTTAATAAACACATTTAACAGTGATTAAAAAAACAGTGACTCTAAGCAAGAGTCAATTTCAGTTACCACCAAACTGAGAAGAGCTTAAGATAAGATGTTTATCTAAAACACTTATTCTTTATATGAAAGGACATAGAGCAACAAGGTCAGCTAGAATATTTGGGCTACTCTCCTAAAATACTGGTACCAATGGGACGGAGACTAAATGGACCTCATGTCTCCTGATAAACCCCCTGCATCAGGCATGAACAGACTGATTAGGGATTTCTTCCTTTAAATCACATTGCAGTTGGGAATGTCCTATAACACTTGCAGATTGAGCTCAGTGGGGAGAAATCATCTCAATGTGTCCCCTGTACTTGCCAAGAAAGAGACGCAGCATTATACTTATATCGTGAAACTCATTTTGGCTGAGAAATCCAGGTCTTGAAATGTGCTTGCCAAGAGAATAAAATGATACAAATATGCATGCTGAATTATACATAAATATCCATGTATACATAGCCATCCACACACACCGTGTTTGGATGATAAACAGACCAAAGATTGGCACTGAACTATTTAGATAGATGGTCAAAGGGTAGTCTAGGAGGGCTGAGGACGTACTGTACTTTGGGAGAACATTAAGCCCACACATACAGTGGCATGTTTTGCAGAACCCATTTAATCTGGGTTCAAAGGGATTTGAGGCTCTTGAACTATTAGGACTTGAAAGATGAGAATGGGCTGCCTGTGATACGAGCCACAAATCTTGAGCGTATGGAAGGGGCTGACCTGCTGTGCTCCACAAATGAGAAATTTGTCTCTCTTGGCTTTTTAGGAAGTGCTATGCGCTGAGACACTGGGAAAGACCAGCTCTACCAGCAAAGCCTGAAGTGACGCACACGTTATTCACAACACCTTGCAATTTATGTCCGGGGCTGAGTCTAATGTGCTGGGAAAGAGGTCAATTGTAACAAACAAAGGGGAAAAGAGCCCCACAGCTCTAACTTTCGCCATCAGCGCTTCTCAACCAGATTTATATTTCAAACAGGAGGCAGAAAAGGATTTGAGGAAATAGTCTAGTTTCCCTCAAAATAAAACAAAATGAAAATATTCGGATCTATTCTACCTTGTGAAACTGACAGCTGACACTAGGTTGGTTAGCTCTGAGGACCCTGGGGGTGACGGGAGGGTAGGATCTGATTCATATAAAGGGTTATTTGGTTTTACTTTATTTTTTAACTAAAGTGAAATAACTAAAGGTCAAGTGACAAACGATCCTTAATTCACTTTCACTTTCTCACTTCACTTGTGATTTTTAAAGTTATGGATGGTTTGCATTCTTTGCCTCTCCCCTCGGAGGCTGTGAAATATACCAAATGCCAGTGAACTGAAGAAACATTTACATTAATAGCGCCTGGAATTAACTTCATCAGGCGACACTTGTTGCCTTATTAGGGAACAGTGGAAATAATTTGGATCTCTAATTGCTCTCAGGAACAAGAGGGAACACCTGCACCCTCAGTCCCCCCTCATCTGCAAGGCAGGCTTAAGGGGTTCTTCACAAACTAACTGGTATGATGCCTCTTCAAGTCAGTAATCGCAGTCCTTAAATTCTACTCCCCATGATGAGCATCTTTCCCCTCCTTGTCACGCCATCTTTCACTAGTCCCTCTGAAATATATATCTTAATGAAATAATGGGCCCAAACAAATGAGTTTCTTTCTGGATGACACACTGGTCTGGCTTGCTGGATAGAAAATAAGGTAAAACCTGAAGGCGGTGTTGATGATAGTGATTAAAACACCAGCTTTGACAGGGCAATAACTATAAAATCTTGCTGCTAGTAATAATCTCTACAATACAAGCGCAATACTAGTGCACCATATGTCACAGCGCAGCAATCCATCTCCACGAGTGTCACTTACTTAAGCAGGTTCCAGAAGAACCTATCATTATTTTTAAGTGGGGGGAAGGAAGGACACAATTCTATCGCTCTACTGCATTAGTCACTCTGGTTCAGTCCTTCAGCTGACTTGTTTACTTTCAAAAAAAGGAATCTGTGTACTTCAGACTGTTAGACCAGATACCACGAGATCTATATTTTGCATGTTTGCTATCATTCTTTGGATCATTTATTCCTTACCCTGCAAGCTTCTAAGGATGTGAGTTTGCTTTTTAATCATTTTTAATTTGAACAACAAAAAAGTTTCTGAAGTTTCTTAGTAATTATCCAATCATACACATGTACGTGTGTATATATATAATTTATCATTATTGTTTGTGAGAAAAACTCGGTACATACAGCTGTAGTAGCAGATGGGATTTAAGGCCAGAACAGAAAACAGGAACAACAGGAGGACAAAAAGAAGTGATTTGGTAAAACAGAATCTTTAGAACTTAACAATAATAAAGGTAACTTATGTTGGACCTTGGTAAAGAGAATCTCTTACATCACGACAAAGGAACACTAAGTAATTATTACCAGGGTCTGAGTTTGCAAAGCAAGATATACTGATAATACATAAATTAATTGTGTTGCTGGGGTGAAAAGAAGAATATCATTTTCCCAAGCAAATATTTGTTGGAAATACCATCTAGGAGCTACTATTTAGCTTATAAATTTAATGATTTTAGTTTCACAAAGACTTGCTTTACTTTGTGTGTTATAGCTCATATTAATAAATCATGGGAGGCAACTGGGCAAGTTACATTATTTCTGTGATTCAGTTTCCCACTCTGTAAAATAGGAATAATGACAATACCTACCTCAAAGGCTGGCTGTGATTAAATAGTTAATATACGAAAAGTGCTTAAAACAGTTCCCGGATTATAGTGAATGCACTGCAAATGATTACTAGTACTGTTTCGTTGTTGTTATTCACAGGAGTTAATGATGGAGCCAGAGCAGACTTAATTCAAATCCTAGACCACCGATTACTAGCTGGGTGATAGTGAGACCAACTGCTGTATTATTTAATCATTTTAAGCCTGTTAAAAATAGGAACAATAACCACATGTTTCTCAAGCTATGAAGAGCAGATGCGACCTTTATGGGAAGCCCTTACACCTGTGTCTGGCACAGAGTATATTTAGCTACTTTATAATAATAATGAAAGTATTTGTATGGTCACATTATTTGTCACATGAAAATAAGAAAATTAATCTATGCAGGTAAACAGAATTAGCTTGTGTTTTCCAAACTTTTAAGTTAAGAAATTCCACCAAAATCAGCTATCTTTTCCCTGAGCACATCCAGGCAGTCCCTGCTTGCTTCCGTCTTACAGGGAGCTTTCTCAAGATTTGATGAAAAGATCAGAAGCAAATAAATGATTTTATAGGAACAGGTGCAAATATTTCTTCTCCAATGAAAGGTAAAATGTTGCTGGCTTATAAGGATGAGACAAGTGGCAACATTCTCTGCTTTATAAGCTTCCCCAGCAAGGTGGTATTTCAAATTCCCCAGCAGATGGGGGAAGAAAGAAAAAACATGAGGACAGCTTGTTAGAAAAAGGCCCAGACTGCTAAGTCCATCCCATCTCTCTCTTTCTTTCCTCATTAATTCTCTGATCCTTATTCCATTGTATAACTTAACTATCTTTACAGGCAAAAACTGTATGTAGTTCTCACTAGCACTCTTTAGAGGCTTGTGCACTTCTTAAGGCATGAGCCAAGAGGTTTTCCCTAAATGAGAAACCGGCAGGAAACTTTCACCTGCTCGGCAGGCGAGCAGCACTTTTCAGTGAATCTCAATGAACTCAGTACAACCGCTCTTTTGTTTCCGTGTTTGATGCTGCAAGGAGAGAAGAGACTTCACTCCTATGAGTGCTATAGGTCGGACTACCTCATTCAAACGGAAACATATCACCAAAGATTTAAAAGAAGAGGATGAAAGAGGAAATACGGCCATACACGGAAGGGAGAGAATGTGTTTTATTTGGTTTTTACACGGATAGAATATTAGCTACCTACATCAGACCTGCAGAGATGTGCGCTGAATCTGTTTCGTGCTCCCCTGTCTTCCACTCTTGTTGAGACTGAGCCAGTGGTGTTCCCATGGAGATGGCTCACACTGTTCACTTAGGGCTTCCTTCCTAATTAATGATTAATGCCGTCTCCTAATTACAGAGAGTGGCAGATTCAATAACACGAAGGATCGTCAGAAACTCTGAATTCCTGTGGTTTCCTTTTCAGTCTGTTACTAATTTGTGGGGCTAATGTGCAACTTTCCCTTACATCTGTAACAGGGAACAAAATCCTAAAACAAAGAAAGGAACTTCTGAAAAGTCAAACCTCAGGCCCCATTTTGGGGGGGGGGGGGCTGTGTTCCAGATGGAGACCACAGAGGTACTTTTGCTGGCAAATGTTTTTAGAAGGCTTGAATTATTATGCTAATATTTAAGGAGTATTAAGAAGTAGTCATTTGGATTTTGAGTTTTTCTCAGAAAAACTTGAAAGTCTGGCATCCTTAGACTGGAACACCTGCACGGCAAAAGGTGGCTGAGCACCTAGACTTCTCTCAGTGGCGTTCTGTGTTCCAGGTTAGACTCTGTAGCGCCCTCTCGTCGAGTCCATCCCGCTTCTCACCCATGTACTGCCCTTAAATGGCCTCTGTAAGCCTCTGATTGTAGGACTCCTACCTCCAGTTATCAAAAGCCAAAACCCTTCACTGTCAAGTCAACTAAAAACCAACCAAAGAAAAAAATGACCATGCGGGTCACTCTGACTGAGGCTGGGGTTACATTGACCAACACGATCATCTCTGTTCTTGAGGAGAATCTAGAAATAGCGATCAAACATACTCCAAAAGATAACAGAAGTCGTGCTATAAACCTACCAGTGTAGCTCACAAAGACCTAGGATATTTTGATAATTTGGACTTAGGCAATGGGAACAGGAAGAGAGAAAAGCCCAGAAACTACTCATCAGAAGATGTTTCTAGATCAAATCTGTCCAATAGAAATACCAGGCAAGCCACAAATGCAATTAAAAAATTTCTAGTAGTCATATTAAAAAAAAAAGAGACATATTTGAAGTCAATTTTAATTATCAGTTTTCTTCAGCCCTGCAAATCCAAAATACTATCATTTCAACCAGTAATCAATATAAACATGTTAGTGAGATATGACACTTATCTTTTTCATACTATGTCTTCAAAAGACATATGTATGTCCGCCTATGGTAGTTCTCAGTTCAGACCAGCCACGCAGTAGTCAGTGATTATGTACACCAGGTATAGAGGAACATTTCTATCACTGCAGAAGGTCTCATTGACAGCACAGCATATTAGACGGAACCACAGAAATGCATGCACGCTGGATACATGAAAGCCCACGTCATTTTCTGGAATTACTATGTCCATTTCAACTTGATTATGCATCAGATGTGAAAAGTAATAGGCAGAGTTCAGATATTTGGTAAATTGGTCAAGTTTTTTGGCTGCAAAAACACCACCAGAAAGTATTCAAACTAGCTTAAGCAATATACATTCTTGATGCTGAATAATTAATGTATAAGTAATGACCAAAATTTAAAAATTCCTGAGAACATTCTCCAATCCAATAGCGATAAGCATATTTGTATGCATGAAATCATTGTTTTACAAAAATGAGTAGTCCGGAGATGGCTCTAACTTCTGAACAGGTGGATCTGGTTATTTAAGTGATGGATTCAGAGCTCAGTCTTGCTCTGTTCTGCTTTGCTTTACTGGTCTATTAATTATGGTATCTCCTTGATGTCAAGATGGCAGCCAGAGATTCTAGACTTTCTTCCTATGACCTTAGGAGTCTCCAACCATACTTACAGCATTTCTGCCAAATCAGCGATTTAAGTCCACAGGCTCTGGTTAGCCAGGTTTAGATTATCTATGCAGGAAATATATTGAGTGTTTCATTTAAATATTAGCTCAATATATTTCCTACGATTAAATGAAATGTATATAATCATTTATTTTTTAATTAACATTTTAAGAATAAAATAAGAGAATACAAATAAAAAATAAAAGTGAAAGGACAAAAGAATAACTAGATAAAACATTATATATAGGGATTCTGTGTGACAGCTACACCTGGGTCTTACAAGTTTGAGTTTATACAGCCATGGCTTATCACTTCTTAATGATTTCTTTCCAACAAGGTTCTTAGGTATACACTTGCTTTCGAAGTTATTTTATTTTTGAAAATTTCATTCTATTTGATAACACATTTCAAGTTAGTCATATACACTGACACATTTAGCTACAAATAAAATATTCAAATACTTTGAGATAAAATTATTACAAGTATTAGTGGGAAAACACTTGGCTGCAATTTACATAGCTTGTAATTGGTTAACTCACTACACTTGTAATAAGTATCTAGAAGGTTTTACTTATTATACTGTAATATAAAATCAGTCTCATTTTAATAAATTAAAAATTATTATACTGTATTTGCATCATTATTTATGATATGAGTTAATGTTTTTAAAGTATCATCATGAATTTATAATATATCCTAAGTGATCATTTTTATAGATAGTTGTCATAGAATCATTTGCCTTTTGATATTTTGCAACTATTATCATTCTAATAATATAAAATATAAATATAATATAAAATTAAAAATTTGTAAAGCAAGAAACTAAGTCTACAAAATTGCAATTAATAGGATATTGAGAGCTTTAAAACATCTTCTGCTAAATCCTGATTGAATTATTATTTAATAGAAAGTGAAGTACCCAACAAACTGCTGTTAACATATTTTTATAAATAAATAGGACTTAAATTACCAAATAATGTTAAAATTATATTTTTATTCCATTAGCCCAAAGTATCCAAATAGTGTCTTGAGTCTCTTATCTTAGAGAAGATTACTAAGGCGATTTTGTAGAAGAATCAATGAACACAGCATTTTAGCCTGAACTATCCAGAAAATTAGGGGTTCTACATGTGTTTATTGAATGAATTACCTTCAAGCTTTACTATTAAGAAACTGCTGTAGAATACCAATCATTTCACCTACAATAATGGAACTGTAATGTTAAGAATCCATTATGTGCATTTTAGTCACTCAATAGACAGCTGCTGAATGAATGGATGTATACACTGCAGTGGTTATCTTTTTGTTTTGCTTTCTTTTTTATTACTGTTGCTACCGTTATTCTATTCTAATGTAGAGCATTGTGACAAGGTAGAGGAGTTTCAAATGAAGGCAAGTCAAAGTAAGAGGTTTACTCTTGTTCAATAAACAGTACTGAATGCCAACACTTCCTGTTCAGAAATAACAAAAGATAGTATTTTGAATTGTCTGCTTTCTGAATGCCAGTCTAAAACTGTCAAGACATTCTAAAGGTGCAGGTTAGCTATCAAAGGTTATAGTACATAATTTTAACTCAGATCTTGTAAAATTTCAAATTCCCATACTCCACACTTGCAGATTCTAATTCTGTAAGACTAATTCTACAAGGACTAAGAGTCTGTTATTTAAACAAGTTACCCACATAACTTTGTAGCTGGCAATTTTCAGACCGTATGACAAACACTGTACCTAGCCATTGAAATACACAGTAATCCTTAGGCAAGACACCTTTTGTGCCCTACGTCCATTCCCCACCCCTGTAGCCATGTCCACTGAATTACATTTAAGGCTCTGTACTTAGTTTTAATCAATGATAGTGACTTGAGAATAATATATAAAAATATTACATTACTTCTTAAAACAACCAAAGATGTTATAAGATACTATATTGTATTAAAAATATTTTAAAAATCTATTGCTTCCTGAATGTCTGAACAAAGACTGAATGTTCCACTGAAATAAATACAATTGCCATTAGTATATTTCATCCTTCTAACACCACGGTAACTATGTGTGTCTCTCTGCCAACAAATGCATGTCAGAATCACTAGAAAAATAGTTTGAAAATCCACAGGCCTATCCACCTTACTAGAATGGAATCTTATTGAAGGTGTCCTCTAATATTGTGACAGTGTTATCCAGGTATTTCAGACTTTGATCCCTCAGCGAAATTAAGAACTACAGTTGTAGGTAGAGAGAAGTCATCCTCAGAATGCAGATTAATGAAATAACATTATTAGCCTGCTCTAAATCAGCTCCTGCCATCAGATCCACACGCGTTTATAAACCAAACTAATAACACGAAATCCCAAATTCTCCGCTAAAAGAAAAACTCCTGTTTCCTCTATTCATAACGCTTCTGATGCCAAACGTGTGGATTTTCCCTGCACATTGAACACTTCTGACATTGACTATGTGGAGTTAGCTCAGAGCCCACAGGTTAAGGGCTAAGTCCCACAAGAATGTCCCTCATTTCAGTTACCAATTGCAAGCTGGGGAATCCTATACTTCAGCTAGCTGTAAATTGGGAGTTCCCACCACCTTCTCCTCTGGTTTGATAATTCGCTTTAACAGCTCACGTGAAGGAAACAATGACATCAGTTTATTCTAAAGGATAACAGTAAAGAATGCAAATGAACAGCCAGATGAAGAGGTAAATAGGGCAAGACATGTGGCGGGAGCACAGAGCTTCCATGCCCTCTCTGGATTCATCATCCTCTCAGCACCTCGATGTGTTCACCAACTTGGAAGTTCTCTAAATGCTTTCTTTTACAGTGTTTATGGAGGTCCTATTACTAAGTCATGGTTGCTTAAATCACTGGCCACTGGTGATTAACTTAGTCCTCAGCCCTTCTCTCCTCCCCAAGGTTGGGAAATGGGGCTGAAAGTCCCAACCTTCTTATGGTTCCCTCTAGCAACTAGCCTCCATCCTCCAACAGTCACCTCTAAACTCAGCTATAGTTGAAAGGGGCTAATTTCCAATAACAAAAGATGCTCTTCTTACTCCTATCACTACAAGAAACTACAGAGGTTTTAGGAGCCAAGTTCCAGAACCGGGGATAAAAAAATATGTATGTGTTTTTTAATTACATCACAGTATCACATATTCTTCAATAGCACTGTGGAGTAATTTTTGATGAGATTTTCCTAACCAATCATTTTATGAAGACAGGGATGGAAAAGCGGATTATACCTGACAAAGTTTCTTTTGATTGTTCTTTCCTTTTTCAAACTTTTTCTCTGTCCTTTATCCTAAAGCAGCTATCCCCTCAGCCTACATCTTGAGATACCATTCTTATGTCTAATGACCGAGCCTTCAGACGGACAGCCCATCTACTCTGGTCCTCACAGGAAGAAAAGGTGCCCTTCTTCAGATCTATCCTCCTCTTAAGAAGTAAAGAATAAATTTTTCTTTCCTGTCACTTCAGAAAAATGGAGTCAACTAAAACATATGCCTGACTTGAATGGAGTGGAATCAATTATATTATTATATTTAATAATACAATACTAGGAGGTATCAAAAGAGAAAGTTGTTAAATGTATGAGGATCAGAAAATCGGGGTGTCAGAAAGAACAAAATTCCCATAGGTTACCTACAACGCTTGACTCTGTTGGGGCCAGATTAACGAGGGTGACGTTGTCTCACAGGAGGCTTGCTGTTCAGTTCAGGCTTTAATTTGGCATACTTCTATCAAACTGACAGATATAATAAAATGCACCTGCATCCATTGTTGGTAAATAGTTATAGTAATATTTCGACATTTTTGAAGAAACAGCAGATATTATGATCATTTATAAATTTCCATTAAAAACAGCCCACCCCCCCAAAAAAAATTCTTAATCCTTAGTGAAGTATGCACTAAAAACCTCAGTACCTAAATTTTTATGTTTAACTGTGGGGTACATGTCACACTGAAATGTCATGCATTTCTCAGCATTCCCTTCTTCGGACATGGGTCAAAACAGGTACTTTTAAATGCTAAATAGTTTCTAAATATCTAAATCCTCAGGAAAATAGAAATGCTCTAGTCCTGTAGCTCCTTTTCCCCCTCAAATAAACACCGAGTCTACTAAGATGAAACATAAGACAAGCATATCTATAAATTATAAAGGATGTCCTTCTAAAAAATAAAGCTTTATTTCAAATTCATTACTGTAGCTTAAGTGACCGAACACTTAGAGAAACGCTTTCTCTGTTTAGGGAGAAGTACTCATTTTGCTGTGCAAGGTCCTATGTTTTGAAATGACAATCGAAGTCGGAGGATTTTGCCCCTAGAGTCTTCATTCAGAGTATCTTCCAGTGGTGTCACAAGTAGATAAATGCATCTAATTACTAGATTGTACATCCTGATATATGTTTATTTGGCTATGCAAACAACCCACCAAATGTATAATTTTCTCTTCTTAAAAAAAAAGCCATAGTAATTTATATGCAAAAGATATGTTAATCAGCATTATCATTGAGATTTTTCATGTGTCAAGTTAGGCTGCTTGGAATGATCATTTTGCTGTCAGCAATAAAGCAGCTTACACTGGAAATCCATTATGGAAGCATCTCCACAATCTCAATAAAATGGACCTCATAGACCCCCTGTCAGCAAGCATGGTATTGGCTTTTATGTAATAATAATAATATGGTACCTACATACTATTAGGGAAAGGTAAAGCAGAAGCTTTAATACTATAGAAAAAAAGTCTACAAATCAGTAAGAACAAAATTTGAAAACAAAGGGAATAAATAGAATGTGCTCTTCCAAATTACTGTGCAAGTTCTTTTGAAGTAGAAGTAGTCAATGCAATATGAAAATCTGAAGTTGAGGGGTTTTAATCAATTGACAGTGGTGGGGACTCACCAGAAGAAGGGTGTTCCCATTAGCATGTCTTGCAGTAATTGTTATTTTAATTGGCTGAAATGAACTGTGATGCCCAGGCCACTAAGGATAAGGTATAGGTTGGCAGCTTTTTTCCCTTTAGGAAAGAGATCCATTAAAAAGCTTACAGTTTGAATTAAAACAAAACAACAAAACAAAAGAGTACTGTTACTCATTTTTATCAATGCAATATAGTCTGGAAACTCTTCTTCTCCCTGTGCCCCCTCCAACAAACTATATCACATGCCAGCTGTGTATTTTGTCTTCAGACAGAAAAGTTTCATTTGGAGGGTTGTTTTCCAACTAGGAAATTACCCCAAATCACTTCCAACCTCCAGTTCTGCCTTTCCATTTCTCTTCCAAAGTTCTGTGATCTCCGAGGCACTGTTATTTTGTTACAAATTCTAATTAATTAAGGTGAGTATGTATAAACTTTTAGAGATCTACATCCTCTAAAAACTCAATCATTTCATTCCTGATCCATTCAACTGTGCACTTTCTAAGTAGAAAACTATGCACTGATTGTATGACGTTTCAGCAGAAATACTGTTCCCCCTCAAGTTCAGAATTAAGGTAATGAGACTCATCCAAAGGTTTATAAACCAATATAAAAAAAACAGAAGTGTTATTTAAGAAATCCAGTTATTTTACCTGGGTAGAGGCTGAATTTCAGTTTAGGGGTATAGAGATGGAGACCTCCCAGGAATAAAATGTGTTCCTTAAGAAAAGAGCCTATGAAAGATCGAGTAAGGGGGAGGTTGCACTGTGATTCTACAAGAAATGGGTAAAATATTTGATCTGAGAATAGAAACCACAGCATAAATGACTAATCATGTAATCAGAATAGAAAAGGAGATGTGGGTTCAAAAAATAATGACATAAATGGTAGACAGCCCGGGAGATTGAGGGAACAGCAAAATTAGTAGGGAAAAGAAATAATGAAGTGAAAGATGACAGCTCACACTGACATATTCTAAATCTATGGCAAACATACTTGTTGCATATGTAGGCACTTACATTTCTAGACACTTACGAGTGAGAAAGCTTGAAAGTGGTGGAAAAGAGATACAACCATAGATTTATTCCTCAGTGGTTTCAAGTGGTGCAGAGTAATATATAGGGTGCTTTAGCCCCTCTCCAAAGTTAGGGTGTGAATATTATAGTGAAAACAGAATGCATATATCGATTCAGAAAAGTATCTCCTGTAAAACCTTATAAATTATGCCAATCAACTGAATATTCAAGTAATATCATAATGTTGGTAAACAGTTCTACAGTTTCAAGTACCATGGCTTGGTAACGCGAGACATTCTGTGATTAAACCCAACCAGAGTTCCCCCATACCTTCCAAGAAATTGAGCAGTGAAATATTTTCAAAACAAAGCTGAACGTTGATCTTCTGTAATCTATCCTATGTAATCCTTGTGCTGCCTGCTTGCCTCAGAAGATTCACTTAGGGGTTGCTCCTATTTTGCAACTTTTTAACAACAGCTTGAACTAATGACTTTGGTTGGTGTTTCTCCTCCTGTAACTTTTAATATAGCAAATTGACCATTGATGGTTTCGTATCTTGCCGGTTCTATACCTCCTTCAGTTGAATCCAAATTTCCTTTCTTTTCAGGCAATGTATCTATAACTCCTTCCGGAGATTAGCAAATTTACTGATAAACAACCCAGAAGAGAAGGGAAAAAAGTAGCCAAATTATATATAGGGGAATATAAGAAACAGACTTTTAGAATAAATGCCATTAACCTGATGTGGCTTTGCTATGTAAGTCTGCCAACTGTAACAAGACAAAAAGCCTCACCTTTGAAAAAGATTCCTCCCTTGACCAAACTTTAGTTAGTCTCCTTAGCTTTCATCTAGGTGCACCTCTATTTAGCAAGAATTCTGGTAAGTCAGTTTAACCTAATTAACCTCTAGCATCCCTTAGACGGTGTCTCATCTCTCTGGCCTGTCTTTAGCAAAAAACTCTGCTAGGTCATTTTATCCCCCTAACCCCTGATATTTCCTCTTGGTAGTTTTCTATACACTGACACTCGCCCTGCTCCTTGGCTATCAATTTTCACTTGCCTATCCTGTATTAGAAATTGAGTCCAAACTGGCTCCGACTCTGTGAAATCCCATTGCAGTGGTCCCTGAAACTATGTTCATGGTCCTTAATAAAGTCTGCCTTACCATCTTTAATTTTCTTTTTTTTTTTTAATGGAGGGAGGTAATTAGATTGATTGATTGCTTGATTGATTTCCTTGATGGAGGTACTGGGGATTGAACCCAGGACCTTGTGCACACTAGGCATGCACTCTACCACTGAGCTATATACACCCTCACCCCTGCCTTACCATCTTTAACATCTGTCACCGAATATGTTTTTTTCTTTAACAGCTTCTAACATGCTGAGGTTATCTTCCTCATGAACATGATGGAACAATAGTAAGTGAAAATTATATCCATTTTACTCGGCTTTGATTTCCACAAACTGAAAGGCCTGCTATTCCGGTAAAACCCAATCTTTGTGCTCAGAGACATTCAGTGTCTAGACGCAGAAGCATCAAAATGGCTGTTGACAGACTATATCATTTAAAGCAAACTTCTTTAGAATAAGTAATAAGTCACCCGTAGAATTTCCCAAGAAGCAGCAATACAGAAACTACTGTATTTCCTATGGAATAAAATCAATCAATTTAGACAGACCTTAGTCAGATCTTTCCAATTTTGAAAGTTAATTTTATGTATTTTTACATTTTAGAGATAAGGGAGAAAGGAAACTTTTTCCTATGAAGGGCATTTGTAGAAAATCTTAAATGTAGGTTGAAGGACCTACCTGTGGTAAAGAACAGGTTTTCTGATGATTGGAGCCAAGACGAGGATTTCCTGCAGATTGAGGTTTCTTAAAGTGCTTCAGGGTCCCCTGTCTGCTATTTTCTTATCTAATGTATCTTCACCTCTCAGCCCTTAATGACAGTGTTCTAAAGACCTAAAAGGGGGAAAAAAAAGACATTTTTGAAAAGACTGCTGAGTTACAGCAAAGTCACCTTGTACTTGCTTCAGATGTTGTGCACTCAGGAATATAAAACAGGAACATCTTGTTACAGCCGTCAACTTGCTGAGTATCTGGTCAGGGTGGAGAGGCTAGGATGCATCCAAGCAGTGTGTGAAAAAGGGGAAAAGACTCTCACTGTATAGACAAGGCCAGTTTGGTTTCAAGAGTTGCTTTTACAAGGATGCTGCTGTATTTTGTTTGAAATGGCAAGTGGCTGGCATGAGAGGAGATGGAGAGAGAAACGTAAGCAAGGTCATTATTCAATACCTATTCGTGGAGTTCCCACTCTGCACAGCTACAGTGATGAACAAGACTTAGATTATGTCTTTCGAGTTTCCAGTGCAGCTGGGTCAAAGGTAAGAAAATATGGAATTACAGTGCGATGGGATGAATGTGACGGCAGTAGGCGATGCCCCTGATTATGGGGGAGGCTACCTATTTCCTAAGTGTGGGAGGAGAGAAGAGGGTCAAGGAAGTCTTTCCAAGGCGGGGAGGGGGGGGCCAAAAACCTTCCAACAAGAGAGCTGAAGATAGCCTAGTGCTTAACCAAGTTAGAACACTGGAGACACAGGAAAAGAAAATTATATACAAGAAGAGAGAAGTGTAAGAGCTTAAAGGTATAAGAAAGAGCTAAGACTAGGATGACGAGGAGGCAAATCTCAGTTTGACTTCTCTGCCCTGTTTAAGGCGAGAGACCTGAACTTATAAATCACAATTAGATTCCAAGCAATAAAAGCAATGCCTCAGGGAGCATCAGGTTCACAGAAGGCCTTGAGAAAATCTTACTAAATTATTTTTACCAACTTACTTTAAACTCATTAATAGAAGTTTTCCTAAAGTTAATCTAAGTGTCTCACTTTAATGTGTTTTGGGATCTAAATCAAATGAATATATGTAACGTATGTAATTTTTTTTAAGAAACCAGCCTTTATTTTATTTTATTTTATTTTATTTTATTTTATTTTATTTTATTTTATTTTATTTTTTTGCAGACTGAACAAAGAAGTAAGTTTTTCTTTGGACTTGGCCAAGATGGGATGCGGATAAGATAGCTGTTTGCAAATGGACCAGTTTGTGTCCACGAAGTAATATATATATAGGTATCCATATAAATATGCATATACATATGTATACACATATATGCTTTTCTTTTCTTTCTTTCTTTTTTTTTTTGTGACCCTTCTCTCTTCTGGAACTATACTGGCAAACCTAAATATGTTTAGGAATTGGTAATACTTATGCAAAATGAGTTATTTTTATCTAATGAACATATGCAACAGGAAATTTTGCAAAAGGGTTCAAAAAAAGGGCATATATGACACATTAAATCTATTTGATCTAAAGTTGTGAAACAACGTCATTCAAGCATATCAACCTACTTGTTGGTTTCAACGTGCATTTGCATAATCCTCTAGGGAAACTGGGTTTTTCAACTAGTTTTCCTGGGAGAGACAGAGGGAGGAGAGTTCCAGGTTTGAAATGCATAACCATGTGTTAACTCTTCAAATTTCAGTCCTCTCCTAGCAGGAGAACACTAGACACCACATGGGTCTGCTTCCCCTCCCCGATAAATTCAAAGCTCCATCCAATTATCTTTCACCTTAAACAAGAGCCAAAAAGAATTGTTAGAGAGGGAATGTCGCAGGTGGTGGGTAAAAGCCAATCATGTGTTTTACTTGCTGCAGGTAGAGTTGCTGAGCGTGTAGGTAGGTTTTGTTCCCATAAATCAACTGTGTACACTAGGTTTAAGCTACTGTGCCAGCAACGTGGATTACATTGAGTTACGTGCATCTCAGGACCTGATCGGTGGTCTAGAAACAGTAATACTGAACACACTAAGTAAGGGTTCTGCTGACCAGATCTGAAGACTTCAGTTCTGGCCAATGAATATCTTGTTACACATCAGTTCTTATAAATCCCTAGTACCTGATAATACAAAGAAATTACCCTGTCTCCTTTCATACCTTTAAGTCATGGTCATACCATGCTAAATTTTGAATGATATTACTGATCATTGATTAAGTTACAGTAATGTGTTACAGGATCTGAGGGGAAAAAAAAAAATCTCTGCTTCCCAGTCCAAAAATCCTTGAAGAAATGATGCAGTAAAACAATAACACCTGTTTTTTTTAAAAAAATTAATCTATTTTTTATGATTTCAGTCATCAGAAAAGCTTGTTTGTATGATGATACATATGGTATATTCTACTACATTTTTTAATTGGCCGGAGAAAATGAGTTTTCTTCCTCTCAGTGAAGCTTTTTATAGCCAAAATGTGTGGCTACCCAGATCCATCTTCTCTCTTCTGTAACTATATGACCTCAATTACTTGTTAGGGATCACATTCCCTTCATTGACTATAATTTTGGTGGGACTCTTATTTGAGGTGCTGATTATAATATTAGCATAGTGTGGGCAGAAAGTATCCTAAATTAGGTCAACCAAAACCTCTCTCAGGAATATAAATCTTGAGTACAAATAACTAATAGAAGAGTTATTCATTCATTCTATGCCAGTGGGCACCTGATGATTCTTTTTATTTGTTCTAAATTTCTTGATCTTAAAATTGACCTTATTTCTGTCTTTCTTGGAGCCTGGTGGTTCTATTTTTCCATCCATTCCACAAGCTGCCTTATGTATTAGAAAAAAAAAAAAAGATGCAAGTTATCCATACATGGTTTCTATTGCTTGTAACCAAAGAACCTCAACTGACACAAAGAATGATAGCAAAACTCATAGGTGACGGAGCAAGTGCTAAAAGAATTGTATTCTAAGAAAACGTTTTAAGTACCATAAGGGAGAGAAAAAAAAACAGTCCATCATAGAAGAAATAAGGCAGAGAGCTAGCTCATGTTTGCTTAAAAATAAGTTTTATGGAGGAAGTAAAAGAATGGATGGAATTTTCAGAGAAGACGAGGATTAGAATCTGTGTCACAGGAGGGAGCAGCATCAGCAAAGAGATAAGGGAAGACAAGTTCAAGATGCGACTGGGGTTAGGAACAAACTTGGTTCACACATATAATATAGAAAGAAATGGGAGGAAACTTTGTCCATTTTCAAAATAAATGTTTATTGTGGTTCTGTGATGTAATAATGGTGAGTAAGACAGACATGCTCCACATCTTCCGGAAAATATTTTCCCCTGGAGGGGAGAGAGAAATGGCTAACAAAGGATTCTCCAAAGTGCAAATAAAATAAAAATGTGGTAAGTTCTGTGAAGGAAAGGGGCTAAGATACAGAGACTAAGTGCATGGATGGGAGGTAGGTTGAGAGAGGGCTGGAGGAAGCTTGTGAAATTTTAGAGAAGAGTTGAATGGTAGGAAAAGTGGAAGAATGAAGAATTCCAAGCAAAGGAACAGAAAATACAAATGTCTTAGGGAAAGAAATCTTTCACCTATTCTGAGAATTGATCAAAAACTACTTCACTCAGGTGAGCAAAGGAGAGTGGAGCATAAGACGATGCTGGAGAAACAGGCAGGGGTCACGTCTTATTGGTCTTCTATGCCTCAGAGAACAGCTTGGGATTTATTTCAAATCTACGAGTAAGCTATTTACATTTAATACAGATCAACCTAATGACTATAGAGAGGGGTCAGTTAATCTGGAATGATGACCGAGATTTGGGTAATGAAGAAATGTGAGAAATCAAGACGGGCATGTCATGATGATATAATGAGAGATTTACATTTGAGCACGAGGTAGTTTACTCTTTTAAATTCAGTATATAAATTAGAACTACTGGAAGTATTTATTACAGCGACAACTACCTTGCATAATAATATTATCCATGATACGTATTTCCTTCTAATCTGCTACAGTATTTGCACTTCCTACTGGCAATTTCTCAATTCATGACATGCTGACTAGAGCTGTGTGTGTTTATATTATATTTTGTTTTCCAACTAGACTGAAAACATCTTGAGGGCAGGCTCATGCCATATATTTTTGTCTCTTTCGTATTTCCTAGCTGACATTTGATATGAATATAAATTACTACTCCTAATAAATATATATTTAATATTTACTATTTTCTAGACACTATGCTAAGGGCTTTATATGTATAATTCAGTTTAATCCTCATTCCAAATCTATAAGAAGTCCCTGTAACTGTTTTACAGATGAAAAAACTTAAATTGACCATGATTAAGTCCCTTGTCCACTTGTTACTAATTGACTGATCGATTTACAATGTGTTGAGTATGACAAAAAGTATCTGGTCAGAGAGGGTATTGATCAAAGTATTCTGAAAGAATACACGGGAATGACATTTTTACTGTATTAAACCAATTCCTAGTCCTATTGGGAATCAACCATGAATGTGTTCACTGTTAGAGAATCCCACATGGTTTCCTCTCTCTGCACGTGCTAGCTATTTCTGACAATGTGTATCTTTTAAATGGAAGGGTTTATTTCATACAGAGACACTCTGTTCCATTTAATTAAGCCAAACCATATATTTTTTTTCCCACCACTAAATCAAAAAAGATGAGGACAGATTCTACAATAGATGTGGCTGGTTCATTGTGTCTAGATCCTAAGCACTTCTAACATCTAAATGTACATGCAGAAACACCTATCAAATAACGATTGTGACAAAGATTATGATTGTGTCCCAATTATCTCAACAGATACAGATGCCATAAAATTTAAAAGAGAAAGAAGACAGTGATAGGAAGGGAGGAAAAAAATAACAAACACACACTAATGGGAATTAGAAGAAAACATCAAGGCTGTCAAAGAAAATTACTGTTGGGCTCACTACAGGAGGACACGGAAAGGAAAACAAAAGTGAAAATAATTTAGAGTCTACCCTGAGGCAAACAAATATAAAAAACAATGGAGGAATTTTAATTGGGCAAAAGCATTCTAAATATTTGCTTAAAACTACATCTCTCCTTAAAACACAAACCACAGTGATGACACACCTGACATGTGCTCACAATCCGTTTCCCACCCTCCAAGTTTAAAATTTTGTAAACAGGCAATTCCAGTTTCTATTCTGGTTCACATTCTGAAAGCAAATAAACCTGGTCCTCACCCCCTTAGGAAGAGAGCATTTAAACCATAAGTGAAAGATGGCATTAAAATCAATATCCACACACCAATTTGCATTAAAAAAAGCAGGCCGATCAGACAAGACTTTTGGCAACAGGAGTAGGGAAGACAAAGAAGAGGAAAGGTGGGGAAGGAGGAGGAGGAGGAGAGGGGGAAGACAAGGAAGAACACCACCACATCACACACACTCACTCACACACGCACACACACACACACCCCTCCTCGCTTTCTGGCCATGTTTAACATCTCTTCCACCCGTCCCCTCGCCCCCAGCCCTACTCCTAATTCGGTGAAGGTTTCCTGGCTTACACAAAATTGTGTCATTCAGAAATATTAGGATCACAACAGGCTGATTAATAACTGTGTTGAAAAGCTAAAATGCGGTGATAGACCACATAAATCTCTCTTATGTGAGCTGTCGGCGCTGCAGCCTGTAGGGTTGACAGAGTTCAGATCTTAGTCAGTTGAATTTCTTTAGGAGCCCTGGCCAAGCAGGGCCACGAGGAAAATGCCATTAGAGACATCCGTGTTTTTTTTAATGGACAGGCAGAAACTTGGATTAAGAAACCTGTGCACGTTGTCACCAGCTATTTGGGTAAAGTAGGAAAAAGTGGCTTAACAACATGTGAATGAAAATGCTTTTAAAGAATTATTTAAATGTTGTCCTCAATTCTTCAAAAATTTAGAGAATTAGTCACTTGTGGCTGCATTTAGTACTCAAAATTCAATTTAGCCTACAGCAATCTAATAAATATGAAAGACCCTGGAAATATATGAAAAGAACATTTTGTAAACATCATATGGCTTCACAATTCAGGGCCAATTTACACATATTACACTTTTTCTTCTTTTTTGTGTTACAAAATATTCTTTTTATTTTTAACCTTTTCCTTTTACTTCTCTTCAGTTACACATTTTTTTTTTCATCACACAAGCTTTAATTTTTTTTACGGGAACACCTATTCAAATATCGTGGAAAACTAGTGTTCAATCGATAGGATTTAAGAAATGCTAACTTAACATTTTTTTTTCCTTCTCTGAAGAAAACACTATTACTCAGAAATTTGGTCAGAAAAGCAAGTCATAATCAGACATATAGGCATTTGTCCAGAAGCTGAAGCTGAAATAGAAGGGAAAGCTGTTCTAAATGAAGCCACAAAGTAAAGCTCTTAACATCCTAGAACTTCCTGAAAACCAGCCACTCTTCCCACCGATGGACCAAACTGTGGTTCTGCCTCAAACCATGCAGAGCTTCCTCATCCGTAAGTTGGCCTCAACAGCATACAATAAGGTCAATAAACTGTTGCGCTAACAGCACAGACCCGGAACACTGCTCTGTCTCTTACCAGCTTTTTCACCTTCGGCAAGTAACTTAACCTTCCTATACCTCAGTTTCTCCATCCAGTAAAATGGGAGTAATTCTAATACCTATGTCACAAGGCTGTTAGGTTAGTTAGTAGTTGTAAAGGGGTTAGAAACGCAACTAGGGTATAGGAATGCTGCATAAGTGATTAATAAATATTAATTAATTAATATATGACCTTAAAGTTTACAATGCCAGTTAAGTATCAACTAGGCATCTATGCTCTTCCAAGTCATGTGATACAGGATGGATAAAACAGAGTAGCGCAAATCTTTGCTGAGCTGACATTCTAGAGAAAAATCACAGAAACTCCTTGCATGAATAAGGAACACATTGTTTGACAGAGATAAGTGCTATAAAGGAGTAAGTGTTGAGTGGGTAAGTGGTGGAGGAGGAGTTCTGACTTGGAAAAACTCTTCTGGGACATGGGGTTTGAGAGGAGAAGGCAGTCCAGGCGTAAGAAACAAGAATTCTAAGAACTCTTGTGACTGGAATCCTTGTCCTATTCTTGGACAGAAAGGATGCCTGGGCATAGAGCATACAGAAGGAAGGGGAGAAGCAAGGTAATGTCGGAGACACAGAGGTTCCAATGGCCAGGGCTTGGAGCGTGAAGTACAACGGAAAACCACTGCAGGACTTAAAACTGAGGATCAAGTTGATCTAGTTTAACTGCCAATAACCCCTTCCTTTGTTTCCGAATGGTGACTGAAATTCAGTGCCCATTTGTTTGACATTTCTTACTTTGGCTTGGTGCCTTTGACTCTAAATTGTACCTCTTTTTGCAGGTGACCAATGCAGAAGAGGCTTGCTGGAATGTATATCTGTCACCAACAGATTTTACTTCCTAACTGCTTGGTGGCTACAGCCATCTAGTCACACTTAAATCTAGTTATACTTTTTCTCTCACTATATTTCACTCATCCAAATTTGGGGTGATAATGCCTCTTTAGTTTTTTTTTTTGCCATGAACCCTAAGTAGGACCAGCTATATGCATGAGCCATAGGCAGCTACCTACATTTTTATGATGAAGGGGCAGTAAACTTTTACATAAAGCCTTCTTTATTATTAGTCTACCGTGGTATTTAAAATTCTTAACGTTAGACTTATTGCATTGGGTTGCAGAGGTCAAATGTCAGAGTAAAGAGTGCCTATTTTACTCAGGAGAGAGAAAAAAATATTAGAGGTTAGGGGCTTGGGAGAATGAGATACGAGAACGGAGGAGATTTTGCACAATAGCAGTTCTAAGCCACTGGCCCCAGTCCCATAAGGAGGCCCCACCCAGTTTGATATCTATTTATGTACTCCCTCTTGATCTACACAGGATTTGAACCAATAAGTAGTTATTCAAACGTTTTGCATTTGAAAGGATTTTCCAAAGCCATTAATCACACAATTCTATTGGACCCGTCCTACTTTATATGAACTCTTCTCATGTCTACTGCTGCCACTGTCGCATTCTAAATTTCTAAAAACTGTTCAACATCTAAAAAACAAACACACAAAAAAACTGAATTGGCATATGACATCAGGAAAACACAGAATTACACTCCTCAAAAAAGCACAAAGTACTGTGATAAGTGAGGAACAGGGAGATAGGCTCCCTTCTCCCTAGTTGCTAATAATGAAATTACTTGTGGACCCAGTGTCTTCATTTCTTCATTTCATTTGACTCCCTATGGTTTGGGAGAGATTTCGTGCTTGCTTGCTTAGATGTCTTTAAAGTTTGGGGCACAGTTTGCTGATCAGTTGAGGTTATTAATCATAATATTCAAATACATAATATTTAAATCTAGGCCAATTCTGTTTCTTGAGTAAAACCAGATAGTAGAAGCCATATTTTGCAAGAAAAATCCTAGTTTAAATATTCAGTGAAGCATTATATTGTGAATATGTTAGAATTTTAAACATAAGTAAAACCAAATATTATGTCAAAAATGAGTTATGTTAGCATTTTAAAAATGTAGTTACTTAACCTTATCAGAATGTTTTCCTCCAAACTGCCTCCAAAGTTAATAATTACTGTTGTTTCTTCTTTGTGAGTGTGTTTTTCCTTAATTTTTAAAACTGCTTTGCTACTTGAACATGCATTTTGGAAAAGCTTTAATATTGTTCTTTGGTATGTTCCAATTCTGACAAGAAATCAGGAGACATACTTTTGGCATCCAGGTGCCTCCCTACTTAGAAGAGTGTGCCAATTAATTGCACTCGTGTTTTAGCTTTATGAGGTATGTGATTTGTCATAGTCTCAAGACTTTTAATACCTTGATCTCTTTTTCATTCTTTTCATTTCTTACAATAAAGACGCTTATTTCTTTAAACTCAAACCATAGAATTATGTGTATGTATAGTGTTAGTTTCCCTGAGTCTATGTTAAATTAAATATTGACTTTGCAAGCTCTATATCATTTATTATTTACCATTCTCAATCTCTGGAATTTATTAAAAAATTGATAAGAATGCCTGGTGGTGAAATCCCCACAGGGGTCAAATTGGATGACCCAACCAAGCCAATTACAAAATTGACAAATCCATGGTTACTTCGATAAAAATGACACAATTTGATTTTAACAGGGACGATATTTTTTAAGGACACTTGGAGACATTTCCTTTGAAGGAATAATGTCTTCAATTTTAGAAAACGACTTTTTTTTTTTTTTCCTTTTCAGAAAATTGCTTTCTTGTGAAGCCTGTTAGCCTTTCTGTTCTTTCTGCCTTTTTCCAGAAGTTGATTTCTCATTCTTCGGCACTTTAGAAAATGTTGGGACAGAATTTCAGGTATTTAAAAAAATATTTTTAGCAGATTTACCTTTTGTGCAAAGTGCCAGGCAGTTCAAGGGGGCACCCTGAGCTTTCTCACATCTTTTGTCAGTGGAACGGAATTTCATTCCTAAAGAACAATTGTTCACATTACAAAAATAAGTCTCCTATGTAGGTGCCCTTGCTGACAGCCTCCAGAGAAAGGATGAAAAAATAAATGATCCTATAGACTGATTAATCTAATCTCTCCCCTCACCAAATCTAGGGCTCTCAGGAAGGTTGTAATGAAGGGTTCTGTAAGGAAAAATGCTTTGCAGTTTTCCAAACACTGTTTAAACTTCTACTGTATGACTGTTTTCTAATTTAGCTTCTGTGAGCAGAGGTCATACAAGTAAAGAACAAAAAGTCAAATGAAATAAAGTAGCCTTGAAGGTAATGTTAAAAACATTTGCTATGTTAAGAATATCAATTAATTTGCCTTAGTCAAAAGAACGGAGTGAAAAAAAATAAAGTGGAAAGTGTTACTTTCAATTCCACATAATTATCAAACAGAAACTCTCCCTCTGTTGCTCAACCTATCTGTTCACACACAGCACAGTTTCTCAAGCGTAGCTGCACATTAGAATTACTTGGGGAGCTTCTGAAACTTACCACAGTGGGCATCCCAGCCCCAGAGAATCTGCTTTAATTGTCCCAAACTGGGAGCAGGCAATGGCATGTGTTAATGCTTCCCCAGATGACTCTAAGCTGCAGCCGTGACTGAGAAATACTGGGCAAGACTGACACCTTTCTACCTTCAAACGCCAGCTGGAAAACAACTGAAAAGTAAAAATACTAGGAAGAATTTTTCTTTCGATAAAAATGAGGCTTATCAGGGGATGGTCGGCTGTGTGCTTCACTGGTATGTATTTTTTCTAAGTATGCAGTCACTCACTCCATGATTTTATGATTAGTCTTAATATCATTATTAGTAGCATCACAGCTTCCGGAACCCATCTTTCTATCAATGCATTGACAGATACATTTAGATCCTTTTCTCTGTGGAAAATCTCAAGCAAAAAATTTTAAAACACTTCATCCCTGAGCTCAGGCTACCTACCCATTTTTAGGAAAACAAACAGGCTGAGGACAGATGTAGATGACAAGGAGAAAGGGACTGGCTTTGTACACTGTTGCATTTGTAATGCTGAGGATTAGGGAGAGAGCAGTCCTTAGGAAAAAATGGGCCAAGTTAAGACAGGTTGGGACCAGGGACCCTTTACCACAGTGTTTACACCTGGACAAACATCCATCCCCACACACCCGAGCAACAGAATACAAAGCAACCGTAAGAGACTAAAAATAACTCCATGCATGAACAATTGGGGCAAATTATGAACAACAACATAGAGAAAGACCAAAAACCCAACTGCCACTTCTAAGGTGTCAGCAGTAAAAGCAGGCTACCTCCTGATCCCTGCATACAGCACCACAAGGGGGGTGAGCCGACCATCTAAGCCACCCTTCCGGCCCGACCATGGATCCACCCCTACCCTCACCCATTTTAAGGGCATTTAAGGGATCAGCTCACCCACCCTCAGGGCGGGGGTGGGCGAGAAAGGGCACATGTACTTGATTTCACTCCCTTGTGCTGCAGCACGAGTCCCAGTAAAGCTTTGCCTGAATTTCTTCTCTGGCCCCTTATCAATTTCTATTGATTAAAGATCTAAGAACCCAGGTTGGTAACAAAGTCATGAATAGACACAGGTGACGTCTGCTTAGTGCTGTGCTCTATCACTGAAGACGCTGTAGTCTTAAACTCTTCTGCTGTTGGATAGGCAAAAACTGTATGTCCCTCGCATTCCTGCCTTTCAGTTCGTTCACTATTCGATGATCAGAAACGTGGGCTAGCACTCTGTCAGGCAGTGCGCCTTTTACAGTAGAGAAGGGGTGTTTTGCAATGAAGTGTAATTGTGCAGGTAATTAGCAGGGAGGTGTGGTTACACCTTTGTTTACCATAGAGATTAGTAATAACCTGTGGCTTTGAACAGCAATTCTCATATGACTCAAAATTTTGTTATAATAAAATGAGTAAGAATACTGACTCTGGAATCAGACTCCCCAGACTCTAGGATTTCTAGTTTGTGCTCAGACTAATAATTCAGTGGTTAAGCCTCAGTGTTTCCTATCCCTAAATTGGGAATAATAATAATAGCAACTATTTCAGGTGTGTTTTTGTAAAATTACATTCTGTAATCTATATCAAGTGCTTAATGGCTTACCTGGTTACATGTGAGTCCTCAGGAAATTCTAGTTTATAGTTGTTATTGCTTAGTTGCTGTTATATTATTATTATTTACTACTTCAATATAAATATGCCTCAAACTGTACCCTGGGGTACCTATGTAACCAACTAAATTGATAGTGATGAAACTTAACTAACAGAATCATCATTTAAAAAGCTATAATGGTAGAAAATGGCTCAACCGAACACAGTGTTGCAGATGCCTAAATGACAAAATGCTCTTCATGAACATGAGAACACTGTGGGAATTCTCATCATCTACTGTCAGAAAATGTAGTTTCACCTTTGGCAACATTGGCAAAACTTGAGTGGTAGTCAGACTGCTTGAGAAAATTAAATTAGAAATGCTACTGTTAGCTTTTATATGTTGTACTTTAGTAATTAAGAGTAATTCCATGAATAAGTCCCGAGGAAGAACATTTAGACACTGTATTTTTCAAAGTTTATGGAGTTTTTATAAAGAATATTTTCTAGTTCACATCCAAATACTAGATCCAGTGGAGGACATTTCAAAGGTATCTTAAAAGGAACATTTATTTTAAAATCTAATATGTGATTTTAACTTTTTAAAGGATCAAAAGTAGAACCAAGGGAAAAAAAAAAGTCTTATTCAATCAAGTTCACATCAGGAGTACTCTCAAAGCCCACCAAAATGCTAAAAATGTTTCTTCAAATAAACAGTCTCAAGAGATGAATGGAATATTCCAGATGTCCAGAGTCTGTTTAAATATTGAGCTGTGATTATACCGTACTGGGAGATACTGAGACACACTTAAGAATGACTGGTCCAGCTGATGTAAGGTGCAGAGAAAGCCCGTTTCTGTTGATGAGAAGGCAAGACCTTAAGGATGAACAGCGTCTGCAGATTAGCTTAAGATCGTACACTCCTTTTAAATATGGGCCCTGGCACTGGTTACAAGTGTGAAAAATTAGAGAATAGAGTGGGAGGTAGTGAAATGGATTTGACTAAGCCGGAAACATCTGCATTTCGAGGGGAATGACTGAGGTTAGGTGGAGGGTTATTTGAACACAGAAAACAAAAGAAGAGAATGAGGTTGGCATTGTACAACGTAGAGATCGTCACTGTGGCCGCAGGGACTGTGCCACAGAAAGTCCTTGGATGAAGAAGGCAATGATTTGAGTTTGAGCCCTTAAGCACGCTACCTGTAACACCAAGAAACCTGGGCAATCACATGGTAGGCATGTAATAGGCCATCGGTGCATGGAAGGATAAGTACTGAAGGAAGAAGGAAGTTGTCAAAAAATTTAAAAAGCATCATGGAGAAAGGAAGACTGAAATAGGCAAGATTCAAAGTGATCCAAAGGAGGTCGAAGAAGGACGTGGAAAAAATATGTACACAAAAACATTTACACAAATGTTTAGGAACAATAACCTTTATTCCATACCCAGGTGGTAGTTTCCACCAAAGGGCTTCCTCGTGTCAAATAACTATGCAATAGCATTTGATTAGAAGCAGCATGTTTTAAAGAGCTTCAAAGGTAATGTTTATGATTTATTTGAATAGATCTTTACCAGAAGGCATTAACAATAGGGGGAAGGAGAAAATTGATATAATATCTTACTTATTTAGGCATAACATTTCACTCACGTTTTGTAGTGATCCAGTTGAAACAAACAGTGTGGGGAGCACAGTTCGTGAATTTTCAATATGTTTGGATACACTATTAACAAAGCTTTCTCTCTGGCAGATTCATTCCATGCCCTGTCTATCAATACCAGCCTTCCAACATTAAAGCCACTAATGATAAAACACTGGTCACAATTTCACAACCGCTTATAAACAGATTATGAACTTTTATTTGGTAATAAATTACACAGATGGTCTGTGACTCTCTTAATCTGTGCAGTGTGGGTGTATGAGTGTGTGTTTTCCAGGAACCAGGATAAGAATTAAGAGATTCCCATCTTAAATGCCTGTGTTTTGCTCACCACTTAAAAATGCAGAAGAAAACCCATTATATCAAGATGCAGGTAGGAAATGTCTGAGAAGACAAGTAAAATTGTCTGATGTTTTAAATCCCCAAGTAGTTATTGAGGAGTTGCAACCTTAGATGTTTAAGGGGGGAGGTTGGTTTGATGCTGGCACTTCTACGTGATTCTGTTTTACTTCTCACTGTATGATAAAAGATGAGTTTTAACTCCCTGAAATGCAGAAAAAGGGACATTTATTTCACCTCAGCTGATTTATTTTCTTCAACAGAAACATCTTTATTATAATGTTTTCTTGTTGGGATCAAACTGAATTCTTAAGGAGATTATTTAATTCTACAGAGAATTGTGACATTGAAGATAAGGTCACAGGATATGCAACAAAAACTTGAAATGACATGATTACAATAAAATAACCTGTATTGTATTTGAAATTATGTACTGTATAGGAGGATTCCAAGTTGCAAATCATCAGTGATTCAAAACTTTATCTGAAAATAGATTGTTAGCAATTAGGATAAATCTACTGAAGTAAGTTATAAACAGTATTTAGGTGCCAGCACATCCTCCACACTTAACTTAATATTATTGATATATGATTTTGTGAAGAAAGTACAACATAATATTGTTGTTACCCTAGAGACAGACATTTTAAAATAGAAATTAGCTTTTTATTCATTTTGATCTTGGTGCTTGGGGCAATATAGATTCATATACATAAATTAGAAGTATCTGAAGATTTCTGTGGTTGTTCTAAACAAAAATTGAGTGGCCATTCCTAAGTCCCTACTATATGTTAAAAACTGTGCTAGATAATTTACATATGGTACCTAAATTAGAATTCAGATTAACTCCAACAGTTTTATCTCATTATAAAGATGAAAAAGTGAGATACATTAAAGTTAAGTAATTGCTTGAAGTCAAATAGATCAGAAGTCGTATATATAGAATTTTAAATCAGGGTGTTCATTTTTTATTTTCTGGACTTTGAGGTTTTCAGCTGTTTAGTGCTTGAGGAGTCTGGATATGTACAAAAATTAATTTCATGTCAAAACATCACTTTCCTTGTTCATGATAGGGAATCAGAAACACTATCAGAGGGCAATAAAGAAAGGGCACAGTGTCCTAAACTATCAAAGGAAGGTCTACCAGCACTATTTTTATCATCATCATCTTTGTCATCATCTTTCACCACCAAGGCCTTGCTGTGTCTGCAATACTGCACAATGCTCTTTATACATATTATGTTATTTAATCTTACACACAGTTCTGTGAAGTATATCCAGCTATTAGTCCTATTTTACAGATAAAGAAACTAAAACCCTTTGCGATTTAGTTCCTGTTATCCCTTTACCCAGATAGGCTAACACCAGAACCCATTTCCTCAACTGCTACGTTAGAATGCCACTCTACCAATGTCCATACGAATGTACTGTATATTTTTAAGCTCTATTTCTTGTATCCTTTATTAGTATTTAAAGGCTTTCACCCTAAAATGAAATTGTTCAATTTTGCTAAATCACATGGATTTACTCCCTTCTTTTGTTATAATCTCATACTTGGGGCTTCCTTTCTAGGGAGCAAGTTTGTTTATAGCCCCACCTGGAATTTCACTGAAGGCCTGAACAATGACCTGGTTTCAGACGGTACACATTCCTTTACGAGAAGCTCCTAATGGCTGTTTTCAAACGGATGGCTGATAGAACCATCTAATCAAGACCAAAGACATGTTTCGGCTCAGAAGTAGATCAACAGAGAAGAGGGGGGAAGAAAAGAAAAGAAAAGACCAAGGAAATGGTCACTTGAACTTTGAGGAAAGAACTTTGAATATAGCGTTGCAAAGCAAATCTGGGCAAAAATTCTAATTTTACAATATTGTCAAAACTGGTATGTCTGTACCTTAGTTTTCTCATTTGTAAGAAAAAAAATTAAGGTTATACTGTATTTTATTGATTCTAACATGTATTTTTCCCACACATTCAGCATCTATGAAATAAGAGCATATCTTGCAACCAATGGTGTGGCATAGTTTAATTGCAAAATATTTTTCTTCCTCACTGGAACCTAAAATAATGTGTTTGAGAATTGATGATGAAGGAAGACTTGACAAAATATATGGCCCTTACCAATTCTTATATTCATTTTGTTTGACTCCCTAACATCTAATTCTATTCAGATGCTTTTGTCCAAACGAATGATTGTTGTTTCCATTTCCCTGGACAAAGATGTGACCGGGAGACTTAGAAAGAGCATTCTGCCCTGCCAGGAAAGACACAGAAATGTATTTCTGAACATTGTCTTGTAACTTTTAGAACAGCTACAGCCATTTCCTTTCCAGCTTGAGGTTAGAAACATTAGCAGAGAAGAACAGAACCGCAAGAAACGCTAAAAGCAGAGGGAGGAGCCATGGCCCATCATGCTCAGGCATGCACTTCTTGTTATATGGGACGATACATTTTCTCTTACCAGCAAAATATAAATCACGGCTAACCAGTGTTGTATGGTGGGAAAAGGGTTAACTATTACACTACAGAGATTAGCCAGGTATCAATAAAGTTCCATTTTGAGCCACTATCTTTGGAACTCTTTTATTGATAAATAGAAGAAAACTGTGTAGAAATCATATTTATCATATTTTTATGTTCACTGTATTTGCACTAGAAACAAAATTAGAAAAACAGGTGATAGAGCCAAAGTTGCAAATGATTCTAATATCATATTGGAAAGAAAACAAGAGTTCTAGAGTTACACTGTTTGGGTTTGTAGCTTGGCCTCAACTCTGCCAGCCTCAGTTTTGTCATCTGCATAAGGGGATAATACTGATGCTTCTTATGTTGGTTCTTGTGTGAACCTACTGAGTAAAAACGTGATATGTGACATATGTGGCAAAGTGGCTCACATTAAGCGCTCATAAATGCTGACAATTACTATTAAACCGATGAAATATAATTTATTTTTATTCTGCCTTATTTATAATACTTCCATATTTTTCAGAGCCATCTAATATATTGAAGAAGAGAAAAGTTTCAGGTTTAATTGGTAGCAATAAAATACATTGTTAATGAGTTCAAAGGAGATATTGAGAAAAACAGGAATGCAGACTGTCTGTATTTCTGTAACCACAAGGATACGCTGAACCAGAAACACATTTGGGGTTTTATTAAATAAAGAAGATAGTCTTATACAGCTGGCCAACAAGCACATGAAAAGATGCTCAACACTTTTTACAATAGCCAAGGCATAGAAACAACCTAAATGTCCATCAACAGATGCCTGGATAAAGAAGATGTGATACACACACACACACACACACACACACACACACACACACACACACACACACACACAATGGAATAGTACTCATTCATAAAAAAGAATGAAACATTACCATTTGCAGCAACATGGATGGACTAGAGATTATCACACTAAGTGAAGTAAGTCAGACAGAGAAAGTCAAATAGTGTATGAAATCACTTATATGTGGAAGCAAAAGAAATGACAAATATAGTTATTTATAAAAAGAAACAGTCTCAAAGACATAGGAAACAAACTTGTGGTTCCCAAGGGTAAAGGGGAGGGGGAGGGATAAATTAGGAGTGTTGGACTGACAGAAGAGCACTACCATACATAAAACAGATAAAACAACAGGGACCCACTGTATAGCACAGGGAACTCTATTCAGTGTCATTATAAACTATAATGGAAAAGAATCTGAAGCTGTATACCTCAAACTAAAATGACATTGTAAATTGACTATAGTTAAATAAAACTTTTTTTTTTTAAAGATGGTCTTAATAATATTGAATTGCATAGATACCACTTCTTACTTTGCAGTTATGGCTGTCCCTTCCATATGTTAATGATATTACAAATTAATATGCTATATGCAAATAAATTAAACAGTAATTAGGAGCTGAACTAAATGAGATCTAGTTCCTTCCATCTTAGGAGAAGACCTGGGGGTAGGTTTAGGAAGGGTATGAGCAGGAGACAAAGGAATAATATCATTTGGGGTCATAATAGAACTGTATGAACATAATAGAACATAACAGAAACGATACTACTTAGAAGTCTTAAAGATATATTTAATTGCTAATAAAAATAAAAATAAGATTGATAATTGCAAGTCAGAGAGAGACATGTTTGCTTCAACATCATTACAAAAATAGAAAACCAACAACTTATGACCTATTTAATAAGATTCCAAGCATCCTCCTATCAATGTATTTGTTCAAACAGAAGCTGGATGCCCTCTGTCAGGACGGCTATAGAAGGCATTTCTGTGTTAGTGCAGGAGGCTGGAAAAGATGATGTTGTATATCCTTTCCAGCTCTAAGTAAACAACCCACATTTGCTGAATGCCTATAACTGGCAAGGTTTTACAGTAAGTTGGGAGGTGCAGCGATAAAGGCCAAAGCCCATAAGAAGTTTCAGTCTAGATATTAAGCCAGATCACTGAGTAAATTCTGAAATGACAGAGTGATACCCAGACGCTATGGGAGTATAGTGGTGGAAAAAAAATGAAACTTAACAGGTAATAGAGGAGAGGACATGGTGGGTTCTGAAAGATTTATAAAAAATAGTATGTGAAAACAGAAGAGAGATAATCTGTAATTCTGATCTGTATGTGTGTGTAACATATCCTCGTTTTGTTCTCCTAGTATAAGAGCAAGCTTGGGATTTGCAGATACTAAATAACTACTATACATAAAATAGATAAAGAACAAGGTCCTGTTGTACAGCACAGGGGACTATATTCAACACACTGTAATGGCCTACAATGCAAAAGAATATGAAAAATGATATACGTATAAGTGAATCACTCTGCTGTACACCAGAAATTAACATAACATTGTAAATTGACTATACGTCAATAAAAAAAATTATTAAAAAAGAAGACTAAAGAAAATACATTGTCTACACCATGGTTAACTTTCATTTTGTGTATGCAGTTATTCTAAACTAAATTCAAGTGCCATTTAAAAAAGTAAACAGTAGAAAATACAAATGTCAGCACCTTTTCAGCTTGCAAACCACAGGGGAAAATATGTAAATACAATCCTGCTAAATAATCGCTTTTCCTAGAGCGTTGCAATTTAGAAACAACTATTTTAAGTAACCTTGTTATCTTGTCCAATTAAACAAATACTCAGTAATTAATAATTCCCTGAACATCTCAGTTGCCATCCAAAAAATTTTTTTAAATCTCTGTAAAATTCATTAGGAAATGTGGGGCTAATAGCATAAGATCCTTTTATGTCCAGGAGAGCAAATATGATAATATTCTAATGGACTCTTTCTACAGAGTAAATTAAGTTGAGAAGTAGGGCTTTAAAAGTCAAGTCATGAGTAATATGGTAGGAAATATACATCTCAAATTCTGCGGAGCTCTCCCTATTTCAAATACTGTTTTATTGTAAAACATGTATTTTAATTTGAGGTTAGAAAATATGATGAGAGAAGCTAACTGTAAACATCCAGGCTTGTGTAGCATCCTCCACAGTAAACAGGGCTGGTCTGTGTAGCAATTAGGATGCTGTAGAAGTGACAAGGAGTGACATCTGAGACTAGGTCATAAAAGATCTTGTGGTTCCTGCCTTCCTTTTGGTTCACTTGCTTTGGGGAGAGCCATCTCCCATGTTACGAGGAGATTAAAGCTGCCCCATGCAGAGACACAGGAACTGAGGCTACCTGCTAACAGCCACAGGGGTGAGTTCAAGTGGAAGCAAATCTTCCAGCCCTGACAGGCCAGCCTTTAAGTGACTGCAGTTCCAGATGATGCTATGATTGCAACATCACAGAAGACACTGCCAGAACCAACCCGCTGAGCTGTTCTTAAACTCCATACCCATAAAAAATGGTAGGATAATAAAAATGCTTGTTGTTTTTATCAGAGTATCTTTTTTGAGATGTAAATTATATATCCTAAAGTCTGCCAATTTGAATTCAATTCAGTGTTTCTAAATATATTTACAAAGTTGCACAACTGTTACCTTAATCTAACTTTAGAACATTTCCATTATCCTAAAAATAAACATTTACCCAATACCGGTTACTCCCCACGGCATACCTCCCCATCCCACGCCTCAGCCCTAGGCAACCACTGACCTACATCTGTCTCTATGCGTTCGCCTATTATGGCCATTTCATACAAATGGAATAATACAATACGTGGTCTTTTATGACTGGCTTACTCCGCTTAAAATAGTGTTTTTGAGGGTCATCCATGTTATAGCCTGTGTTTTTCCATTTCTCTTTATTTTACCTTTTTTTTTTTTATTTATTGAAGTACAGTCAGTTTACAATGTTGTGTCAATTTCTGGTGTACAGGAGAACGCTTCAGTCTTACATATACAAACATATATTTGTTTTCATATTCTTTTTCATTATAGGTTACTACAAGATATTACGTATAGTTCCCTGGGCTATACAGAAGAAATTTGTTTTGCATCTACTTTATATATAGTAGTTAGTATTTGCAAATTACCAAATCATATTCCACTGTATGGATATCCATTCATCTGCAGAGAGAGATTTGCGTTTTTTCCACTTTGGGGCTAATATATATATATATAAATAATGTCGCTTTGATCATTCACTTTAAGTTTTTTTGGTGGATGTATGTTTTAGTGGGTGTATGCCTTTTCCTCTCTTGGGTATGTGCCTAGGAATGGAATTGTGGATCATATGGTAACTCTGTTTTAAATTTTTGAGTGTTTAGGGAATCTTTATCATTTCATCAATCCCTGGAGTTTAATTCTTTATGTTCATCCAGATGATTAAAAAAATTAAATATACTTTTACTTTTTATTTAAAATAAAGTTATTGCTGCCATCTTCTCCAAATACGTCACAGTAATTTTAGATTGAAAGCTGTTTTCCAAAGTTGCTGCCCCATTTTACATTCCCGCCAGCGCATGTGATGGTTCCAATTTTTCCACATCCTCGCCAAAACTTATCTACCTTTTGAAATTTGCTGTCCTAGTCAGTGTGACGTGGTATTTCATTGTCATTTGATTTGCATTTCCCTAATGACTAATCACTTTGAGCACCTTTCTGTGTTTACTAGCCAATTTGCATATCTTCTTTGGACATATGACTATTCAAATATTTTGTCCAATTTAAAAAATCAAGTCTACTTGTCTTATTATTAAGATGTTTTTTATTTTAAGCTGTAAATTTTCAAGTAAGTTGGTACCTAGTAATTGATAACTATCACAAGCAGTACTTCTACGTTTTCTTACAGAATACTGATACATTTTAATTGATCAGAAGGAAAATAGGCTAATGTTTTCTTGAGAATGAAATAATGGCATTACTGCATCCTTAGTCCTGAGATTCATAAATATACAGAGTTGAGGTCCAAAAAATAAAGAAAACTTCACCAGAAATAGAAATGAAAACATCATTCAAATTCATTTGCTTGCCTAATTTCTACAGTAATGATTATGATGATCCAAGGAGATTTCTTAAGCCTCATTATCAACCAGAAAGTTTTCCTCCAACAATATAGGGAAGGATAAAAATGGCCGATAATTTTTCTTTCAATTCCCCTTTTCTAGGCATTCCTTTGTTTATACAAAGTAAGAAACTTTTAGCATTAAAACATAGAACTGCATTTTATAATGCTTTCAAAACACATGCAACAAATTACTATTTTTTTCTTTAAAAAGTTATAACTCAAAACGGGATAATTCTGAATGGCATACTTTATTTGATGAATGGGTACTCGCATTCCGATTTAGAAATCTGGTTTAAGTTAAGCATTTTGCAAACTTTTACTGCTATTTGGATTGGAAGGGAAAAAATCGGGCAGTATGATTTTTATAAAAACTTTTGTCTTTATGTTTTTGACCTAGTCCCTACAAGAGGGTGTAGATAGATAGATAGATAGATTGATAAGAAATGGAGAGATGACCTAAATAGGACTGTGAAGTGAGTGAATATGTTTTAAAGCAACATCAGCAAATATGCATGTAGTGTTGAGATGTTTCACTTTTCTTCCTCAACTGATAAGATCTTTCAAATCCAGCTGTCATTTAAATGCTGGAGGGGCTGTGGAGAAAGGGGAACCCTCCTACACTGCTGGTGGGAATGCAGTTTGGTGCAGCCACTATGGAAAACAGTGTGGAGATTCCTCAAAAGACTAGGAATAGACTTACCCTATGACCCAGGAATCCCACTCCTGGGCTTGTATCCAGAAGGAAATCTACTTCAGGATGACACCTGCACCCCAATGTTCATAGCAGCACTATTTACAATAGCCAAAACATGGAAACAGCCTAAATGTCCATCAACAGGTGACTGGATAAAGATGTGGTATATTTACACAATGGAATACTACTCAGCCATAAAAACCGACAACATAATGCCATTTGCAGCAACATGGATGCTCCTGGAGAATGTCATTCTAAGTGAAGTAAGCCAGAAAGAGAAAGAAAAATACCATATGAGATCGCTCATATGTGGAATCTAAAAAACAAAAACAAAAACAAACAAACAAACAAAAACAAAACGTAAATAAAGGACAGAAATAGACTCACAGACAGAGAATACAGACTTGTGGTTACCAGGGGGGTGGAGGGTGGGAAGGGATAGACTGGGATTTCAAAATTGTAGAATAGACTACACTGTATAGCACAGGGAAATATACACAAAATGTTATGATAACTCACAGAGAAAAAAATGTGACAATGAGTGTGTATATGTCCATGAATAACTGAAAAATTGTGCTGAACACTGGAATTTGACACAACATTGTAAAATGATTATAAATCAATAAAAAATGTTAAAAAAAATCTTCCAACTAAATTATCTCTCAACTATCTTATTTGTAATATAATTTACTTCTACTTTTGAAGACCCACAACAAAGAAAATTCAACCCCTCTACCTGGATTTTCTCACTGCTACATAGTACTTGCAGGCTTTTACTTCCAAGTGCCTGTTATAGATAATAAACCTAACTCAGCCCATGTACACACACATGCTTTCAATCTAAAATTACTGTGACATATTTGGAGAAAATGGCAGCAATAACTGTATTTATTTTAAATATTTATTTTTTTTAAACATCTGGATGAACACAAAGAATTAAACTCCAGGGATGGATGAAATGATAAAGACTCCGTAAAAAGTACAAAAATATCAGAAGTAGCTCCCTGTAAGGATATAAAAAGTACATGGTGACAAAGTGTGACAATAAATTTTCCTCATTATTTTAGTGAAGGAACAAATGTAAGCAATAAAATAAAGGCTTTTTGATACAGGAGTCTGAATTCAAAAGGCGGTTCTATCAGAAAAAGAGGAAACTCTTGGTGGCTGTGTGAAATTTGTCATTCTGAGTGTCTTCACGATTTATGTGCCATAAATCCCCTTTAAATGATTTACAGCAGAATTGTATGCTTTTTCTTTTATGAAGATATTACAACATCATTGTTAGATTATGCTCCATCTGTTTATACATTATCCAGATAGTTCCTTTTTCAACATTTGGAAGTACCCAAAACGTAAAATTAATTTTTACAATGAAGTATGTTGGTGAAACCCATTCTATTTCTATTCATGCTAAATGACTTGATTAGTATATTTCTTATGCTCTTTTACTGAAGGTGAATTTGTTTTTGGGTGTCCTCTGATCGTACGTGGCCAATCTTAAAAGCTTTGAAAGAAATCCAGATTGTATTAGCAACTCTACAGATTATTTCTAAACAGAAAAATCTCTGGCAATAACTAGATAAAACAGTAGGGTTTTAGTAAGTGATTTTTTTTTCCCACTATATAAGCTAGAGTTTATTTATTTTATTTTTTTAAATTTATTTTAAATTACCTTTCACTCCTGCCATCTTACATGTAATATTTTTCTCTTCTGTATAACATACAAATGTATTCATCAATATTCAAAATTAAAACTGCTTACCGTGGTCTAAAAGGACCTGCAGTATCTGGCCCTCAACCCTCTCTCTCTCCCGTCTCTCCTCAAGGTATGCACACTGTGTGCAGTCTGGCTTCAGCCACACCAACCTTTTATCAGTCCTTAACACGTCCTAACTTTTTTCCAAATGAGGACGTGTCCACTATCTATGGGGAAGACTTTCTCCTTCTGGATCTTCTCTCCCTTTCATGTCTCAGCTTAGCTTGGGCATGATTTTCTCAGAGAGACCTCCTCATGCATGTTAAATAAATTCTCTGCCTCCATTTTTGCACCATACATATTTCCTTCGTAATGGTTATCACAATAAGCAACAATCATTTTTGTGTCTTTATTCTGTGAGATCCCCCCACCCCAGCCCCAGCCCCAGATCTGAAACAAGGTGCAGGAGGGCAGGCTTTGCCTGTCTGGTTCCTGCTTGTAGCACAAGGAGAATGGCAAATATTTGTTAAGTGAATAGAGCAACTTGCGCAAACTCCTTCTAGCTCAGATCCTTGGAACTGAATAATCTGTATACCACAAACCATGTCCTCAATTTCTTGCCAGTTTGAAGGCCAATAAGTGATACGTTTCTTTAAATTAACATTAGAAAGAGTGACGTTTCAGAAGGGAGTTTCCTAAAAAGATCAAATAACATAATAAAAAGAAAATGAGTGAGTAATCTCTAAACCCTACATTTCAGCAGCTGTTTTCCTTACACAGTAAATCTATCTTTTAAATATTCCAGTTGTGTATAAATGCAACATGTAGGTTTTAATCAAAATATTAAGAAAAATTCTAATACAAGTCACCTCATGATATGCACTTTGTGAAAAGTTGTTTAAAAAAAGGAAAAAGAAAGTCACTTTTAAAATAAGTAGAGGAATGGATCCAATCATTCCTTTTAAAATTCTCATTGTATGAAGAGGATAACTTATTTTTAGCTAAGAACTGAGCCTAATAACTTAGGGATCATTTTTTTTAAGTGTTAAGAGTGACATGAATTTGAGTAGCTTGAGTACATTATTAAATTTGTTTAACTAGGTAGCAAAAATGAATTTAAAAGTTAAGGAGGTAAAGAGCTCTTCATGAAAAGTCAAGATATGTATCTACCTATATCCATCAAGGTATGTACTTCAAGTATTTTTTCAAGACATTTAAATACAAAATCCAGAAATTAAAAAATAATCACTGAAAATTCCAGATATAAGAATTTATACACAAGCTACATAAAGAGACAAGAAGAGGAAGATATAAGATATAAATTCAGGAGTTTTTCTTCTGGTTTTAAAATTATTAGACTAATTTTTGCAATAATAAGCCTGACACCAGACTGTCTGAATAAGTCTCTTGGGAAAACCTCTCAGTCTCCTGGGATACAGGCTTCGCTTTTTCAGGACTGAAAAAGAACATCTTTTTTCTGAGTACATGGAGTTGAGAGAAAAGAAGGAAAGGGAAGAAAACAAATCAGGATAGCTATACCTTATTTCTTATAAGCAAATTATTTACTGATGACTTTGTATGTCTTAAGAACTTTACAAACTTAATTCATCCTATCTTACTTGAAAAAACTGAACCCTCTTCCTCTTTTTTTTTTCATGGTTTCGAACAAGATACCACTGGGTATAATGTTTCATATATTTCCCTTGGTACTAGCACTTGTATAAAGAAATGAAAGATGGAGGCAGAAATAGACATTTTTGTTTGTCCCTCCACATAACAGGGTAATTTTTGAAATAAATAAACAAATTCATTGACCTATTTTGTACATATGAAAAAAAAAAGATTTAGTGGCTGGTGTCTCTGGGTTCTAAGCAGTTTTTTTTCAATTAAGAAAATAAAATATTCAAGGGAAACACATCACTCATCCTCTTTTTCTCCACATACCTCCCTCTAATCCTTTCTTTTTAATCCTCATTCCTCTTCCCCTCCTAGTACTGATTGTGGGATGTGGCCCACTGGAGAGTAAAATTAAAACAAAAAAAAAGCAAGCAGAAAGTCATTAAAAAAAAGTATTTAATGATTTTTTTGTTAAAAGAAAATGCATGGTTAATTGTAAAAAAAAAAAAAAAGAAGTCCTTTCCAGGCTCTTAAAATTTACAATTGTTCCATGGTTTTAAACCTCAATTAAATGCAAAGGCTTAATAGACACGTGTGACTTTAATGATGTGAAATGTCCCAATATTCTTTTTACATTTATTAAGAAAACTGCAGTGGCATTTTATTAAATGTATTGAATGATCGTTTTTTAAAGGCTTACCATATGCTTTTTCATTTTATTCAGACTTTCAGCTTTGTTCAATTACAAATAAGTCTCTAAATATCCTTAATAAAGAGAAACACCTTATTAGAAGAATTGCAATTTAGATGAATTTCTTAAACTGGATAATGAAATGGTACCAATCATGGGGCATATAAAATATAAAAGGAGACTTGAAAACATTCTAGCATTACAGAAATGAAAGCTATTATATTGGCTAACAAAGAAAAAACATATTCCTAAGAAAAAAACCACAGGTCCAAAACGGCAAAGCCTTATGTCGGGAAGTTCCAGGACTACGAGTTTACAAAGGAGAACACTGAAGTTAAAGGGTAAACAACAAGTCCAGTCAGAAAACTTAGATTTTTGATTATAGCATGTCAGGGCAAAGCAAAGTCTGATATCCTTTGTTCACTTGGTTCTTGAAACTGAAGCACATTAAGCAGAGCAGAAGTGGGATGTAAACAAATACTTGCAAATCATTTGCATGCGAATGAGTGAGGCCAAACAGTGTAAGAGGTATTTTCCTACCAAAGGAAAGCAAGAGTTCAATGCAACTGAAATGGCAATTAACTCCTTTAGACAGTGTCGCGGGAAATAAACAGGGAGTGGTAGAGACCGCAGCTGACTGGAGAGCATCACCCCGCCCCTCCTGTTACTCAGGCCCAGCTCATGCTCACCACCTGAAATGTGGGGCCAGTGATGCCAGACCTTCGGAGTTCTCAGAAATCATAAATCTGGATTTACGTGAAAATTGCTGATTGTCATCTCAATGTTTGCTCAATTATAATATACATATACATGGTCAACAAAACATGTCTATTGTTGATTTGAAACAATGAGGGGAGAAAAAAAATGAATGCATTTTATTTTCAACCATAGAATTTTAATTTGGAAGTGACTGGTGGTATTTTTTTATTCCAGTCCAAACTTTTATGAAAGACATAGGTTGTATATCAGTTGCAGAGCTGAATAAAAGTATTCTGATTACTTATTCTGTGTTCTTTGGTGTATAAAATGCATTAAAAATACATAAATGTTGATCTTTCTCTCCCTGAAATTCAAAGAGTAATAACAAGTAAGAGCTTTCTTACTCTTTTTCCAATACTGTGATGGAAGTATACACTATTAGTGTATTTTGGAAAAGTAATTTTTCCACTGATACTAAAAAAACCCAACTATTTCTTTTCTTTGGCCCAGTCATTCCAGTTTACTAAAAGAATAATATCAAATTTAAAAAATACTTGTGCATGTAACTATTAATCATAATATTAGTCATAATAGAAAAAATTAAAAACAAGAAAAAGAGAAAGACAAATCTCTAGTGATACAAATATGATAAAAAAAAAACCCAGTATGTGCAAATATAGAAATGTCAATAATTTATGTGGATAGTTTTCTGATTTTTAAAATCATTTGAAAAATACAGACATATATACAGGGAATAGAGCCTTTCAACCTAGCTCCTAGTCTCAACTACTCTTACCATAACAGTTTATTTTACATAATAAATGTATTTGTATGCATATATATAAATATATATATATATACATACATGCTCCTTGATTAAAACATATTGTATAATTTATAAGATAATACTATGAAATATTTAAATGCCTGCTAATTTCACTCAAAAAGATGCTATAGAATTTTTTCATGTTAAGTTTAAAATTCTAATTTTTAATGGTTAATATAATGTGTTTATAGATGCACCACAACTTATTTACTCAATTTCTAAATGATGGACCTATGAAATGATTCTAATTTTCTCTAATAAAAATATTATAAATAGAAACCTTTAATAAAGATAATTTATATTTAGTCATTTATTATTATGATAGTGACTAATGCATTATGTATTATCAATTGATTTAATTTTTATAAAGTTGACATTTGCAGAATGTCATTGTTAAGTGTGCACTTCCTAAACTACTATAAATTCTAGCACCATTTTATATTCTAACTTATTCTCTTTTTTAAGAAATTCAAATTAATTAGAAGTTTTATAATTGGGCATCTAAAAATATTCTTTAAATGGTTTGTTTAAGTTATTTATTTAGTAACTAAAGTTATTAACTCTTTGCTATATGTGTTATGATTTTTTCTCTAATTTTTTGTTATATCTTTTCTATCATGCATTTTCATATAAATACATTTTAAATTTTGATCTAATAAAATCTGTCTTTTTTATGTTTTCTAGATTTAATAGAACACTAGAAAACATTTTCAGAACTCAAGGCTATAATTTTAAATTATTTATTCAAATTATTTATTATTAAAGTATTCATTTTAAAAAAAGGAAAGGTGGACTAAATGTTTGACCAAACATTTGACCATGCCACAGTTTATATAGCTAGGTGCAGATGTACAATGAAAATAATTCATATTTTGCCACTAAACATTTGCTGTTTAATCTGAAGGCATATAATTTTCAAGAAATCAAAATCTTACGAAGTGCATAATTTAAAAATGAATTTCCATAGTGAATTAATAAGTAGTACTTAAAGAATTGCACACTTTGCTTTCTCCAATTTCAGATTAGAAGCTCTACTGCAACTATGGGGCTAAGAAACAGAATGATTTTTAAAATCCTAAGTACACTTACATATGTGCTCTTTGTTTTGTATTATGTTATAAACATATTCAAAAACCGTATACACAAAAAGATATACATACAAACATCACATACCATCTAATGCATATTTTGTGACACTGAAGAAATTACCACACATATCATCACAGTCCTTAACTGATTAAGGAGGCAAAAAATTACATTTTCAGGATAAGCTTCATGGTCCCAAATACTGAAATTGATGTACAAAATTTTAAAATTGTACATGAATTAAATATGTCTTTCCTCAGGAAGAAAGTAATCTTCATGAGTACAGAAAGAAGAGGACAAGAAGACAAAAACACATCTTTTTTTTTTTTTTTAATCTCCCAGGGGTACAATGACACATATTAATGTATTAAATTATTATGCCAACATTTAGAAAGATGAGTTGGTAATTTTACATTTATACCAGGACCACAGTGAGGGCTTTCAACCTAATTTTGTACAATTCTTTCCAATAATTGATACTTATGTTAGTCTCTTCCCTGATTATAGAAAACTAGCAACTTTCTAACTTTTATATATACTCTTTTTTGGGGGGGGTTAAAATATTATGTTCTTGTTTCAAATTATCAATTGAATTTAGATCAATTTTAATAACAAGGTGTTTTTTTCTTCTCTTCCTCTTGGCTTACGGCACTTAGCTTTCTTTCTCTGCCCCCTCCTGTGCATTTTTAAAAAATGAAAACCCATATTCCCAGACTGAAATATTTGTTCTCTTTAGTAAGATTCGTTATGGCTTCAGGGAGAATAAATTTACAGAGACGTCCTGGGACTCTGAGACTCCAACGATTCAAATTTTTACCTTGAATATCTATTCTTGACTTTTCCTTCTTTTAAAATAAACATCCCCTAAAGAGAATACTGGCTTTGTGACTTACTTTATTGAATAAATTATGCAGTGTTTCTCTCTGCAACTCATGTGAGTGATATGAAATAAAGCAGACATAGCTGTTGGACATCATTTTAGCCCCTCTGTCTGATTGGCAGATCACAGGAAGGAAAAAATGTCCCATGAGCCCCTCTGTGAGGTCGTTACCAACTGATTGAGTATTCGCCTTAAATATCTGAAACCCAGGTGTGTTGTAGATTAGCACAACTTACAAGCACTGTGTGGAGATTTATTATGATAATTGTTGCTTTTATTTTTTATTTCCCTGAACTCAGAGATAATTAATGTCAGTATGTGTCCTGGTATCTGACTCTCTTAATTGGTCCTATGGTGCCTTGGGTGTTTGAAAATCCACTCACTTAAAGGCTTTTTTTTTTCCTTTGACTTGTTTTCCTGGAGCTGTTCATTAGTGCCTAAAATATTTGATTACATTTAATTGTGATGTCTTCAATTTTGTGCACCTGCTGTAATTTACATGAGGAGAAAAAGGCTTGCAGAAGCAGGAAAAAAAAAGTGAGAGAGGGAATTAATTTTTTAAAGAATTCCCCTGCACAGGGTAATTGGGGTTAAATATGGAAACAAAATAAACTTAATAGGTAGTTAGATGTTCGTAACTACTATGGTTATACAAAAAAGGTTTTAAATCAAAACTGTTCTATCATACATAACCTTAACATATATTTTAACATTTTTCTTCAAAGGCTTTTGGTTTCCAAGGGACATCCATATTTACTCTAAAATTAGTATCATATTAAAGAGCCCACGTGGAGATAAGAAGAAAATAGTGAGTCAGAATCCCAGTTGGAGGTGTTTTTTGTTTCTTATGCATTTTTTTAATGGAACATACCACTGCTTTTTATTTCAACAAATGTGAAACATTTTGTCACCAATTTCACTAATCGTTTTGTTTTATGTTCTTGTTTCATGAGAGTTGAAATGGCCAAAAATTTTTCTGGAAACCTATGACGTTCCTTTGAAAATGTCTTAAAGTAACATATAAGGAACAGATTATATCCACAAAGAATTACCAGTTTCAAAGAATGATTTTGACCTGAATATCAATTCCAACTGACCACACTATAATTCAACAGAGGCAGAGGAAAACAACAGGTTATCTACTGCACTTCCAGTAGAAGAAATAATTCACCTTTCTTTCTCTTCTGTAAAACAATCCGTTTCTTTTCCGTTTAGTTTTAAGGAGCAGTGAAATCTCTAAATCTGCTTCAAACCCACGCTTTTAGAGAAGTAATTAGATCCAGTCCTTTCAGTTATAATGGCAGTCACACAATGGAATCTCCATGTTAAATATATCAAAATAATGCACTGGGCTACCATGGGCATTCTTATTCATGAAACATTCCGAGGGTCAAGAGAGCAGAGAGGTACTGGTAATCCTTTATGGAAAGTCCTCTATCAGTTTCTCTGTCTGACAGCTCAAGTTTTATCTTCTCCAAGAAATCTCTCTGTTTCACAGCAACTTGAAATACCTGTTTTGGAATTTTGCTACATTTGTGGACTAGAGTATGAAATACATCGCCCGACTCTATCCTTTTCTGTAACATTTATTCTACATGTTTTAGTGATGTTAACGTAGTTGCCCTGAAAATCTGAATTGCTTAAGCATGAGGGTAGTGAATACAATGATTAATGCATGTATAATATTTGTCATTTTCCAAAGTTCTTTCTCATCTATTGCCTTAATTGATGCTCGGAATAATGCTGTGCTACAGACTACAAGTTCCACAAATGTTAGACCCACGTTTGTTTTCTCACTAGTGTATCCCTGGGGCTTCTATAACCTTATAATAGGCACCCAGGTGATATTAAATGAATGAATAGATGATGAACTAATGAATGAATATGGCAGTATCTGCAGTTAGTTGGTGCTCAATAAAATCTTGGCTCATTTTAATGTATTTGGGACTTACATCACAACACGTGTTTTAGAACGGAAGGCTAAGCGGTAAATGCACATCACAGGAGATGTGCTGGAGATGGGGGGTGTACTTGGGCTAATGGTGTCACCAGAAGTCTATGTATATAAGACTGTGGGACTGAGGACTCTCGTGGGACTAGAATAACTACATTCAGTTAAGATATTAAGGGTGGGCAAGTCTGAGGCAAGGAAAAAGGTGACCACTGGTCTGTCACACAATACGCCCCCTGCACAATTTGCACAACCATTTGAAATGGCCCTCATAAAAAATATATTGCTTAATCCCAGTGCCTACGAACAACTCATAGAATTCCACATAAAACGCCATTGTTTTTGTTATATAAGAGATTATAATGCAAATCCAACTGAAGGTTGTTTTTCTATTCCCTTAATCTCAGTTTCTGTTGCAGCATTAGAGGGCACAGAAATCAGCAAAGGACTTCTGTGCAAACTCAGAATCAATAAAAGCTCACGTTGACCTGGGCACCTAAGGTCAACGCAATATGGAACCACAGGACAAAGTGACTGAAAGAAATTTGGGAACTGTCTTTCCTGGTATTCGTATCACACTCCTCCCCCGCATACCTAAATGACTGTGTTTAGAGCTCAGCCAAATACTGCTGGCTTGGCTTTGATAGAGGGTCCTTGCCAACCCACGTATCCAAGTGACCCCAGGTTACATGCAGCCTCTGCCTGATGTCCCTGCTACATGTTCTGCCCTCCAGACCCACGGACTGTTGAGTGCCTGGGAAATGGCATGCTCTCTTCCACAGCAGGGTGTTGCTTCTACCCTCAGCTTCCTGGTTATCTTTTAGATCTCAGCTCCAAGCACCTGCTAGGAGAAGCCTCATCCCCTGAAATCTGCCCTTGTTCAGATTCCTTTGTTTTATGCTCCAGAGTATTTTGTAACATGTTCTTGGTTTGTGCAAACCTGTTCACATTATTATTCTGTCTCTCCTACTGGTCTGTAAGCTCCATAAATAGAGGTTACAGGTCTGCACTGATTTTTGCTTTGTTATGCTAGAACCATACTCAAGGGTTGACTGAATAAATCATGAACATATATTTATAAGAGCATGTATTTATATCACCTCTGGCTTAGGTAACTTCCACCATTTAGAATATAGGAATTTGCTTCACTTACATGGCTTCTGTTGTCACACACAACTCTGCTGGCCTTATCTGGTTTGGATGCGTCTACTAATAAGCTCAGTGATAATTAGATGGACAATCAGAATCTACGTTAACCACACTCATACAAAATACACAATCCAAAATCATGCAATGATGAAAGAGACACAAAGGCACATGCATGCCTGTATACATTTGTTTCAACACAGTGATGAAAAGCCATTTAATTTTTTTCTATTAGTTGTAACACACACTTACAAAGAACAATTAGTGGTCCTATACCAAGCGCTTATAAATAAAAACCAGAAAAGGAAGATTTGGGAATCACAGGCTAGAAGCCAGAAGTGTAGGGTGTGTTAGGACAGAGCCTAGGTGGAAACGGCTGCATCTGCCTGTGCCCCCTGGCTTCCCCACTAGTCTCTCAGCTCCATGAGGTCAGGGTCCGCATTCTCTGGGGCACCACAGTGCCTGGCACATATTAGATCCTCTTTACTGTCCGCTGCTATCTGACTCCTTCACTATTTTTTTCCAAGGAGAGGAACAAAGAGCAAGCTATTCGGAAATGAAATCACGGGGCAGCCACCTGCCAAAGAGAAAGTGTCCATGGATTGAGTCACACAGTGGAGGAGGACACATACTGTTCTCAGGATGAAAGCAGGTGACAGACTAGCTCCTGGGTTTTGTTCTCTCGCCCTGTTAACAACTCTCATCTCCTGGATGCGTCAACAACGCTAAATCCTGTGGTCTTCGTGTTTATCTTCCTTCTTCTTCTCTGCTGTGTTTTGCCTCCTTTCTCCTCTCTCTTTTTCCTCTTTTCTCCCATGACCTCTTTCTTCTTTGTTAATGTTAGGCTGCTATTATTTTAACTCTACTTGTATCTTATCCAAGCCCAAGATGACTTTTAATGCTGGTACTCTGTCAGACAGACTGAGATACGCATAAGGAAGGGATCTGAAATGTAACCAATTGGAAAAAACAGTATCTCCTCATCTACTGGATGGTCAAGAATCTCTAGAAGGTCAAATATGGCCTGGGGCTCAGGAAGGTCAATGGAATTGACCCGATGAAGGTAAACACATGATATGACAAAGGCCATTTGTCAAAGAGCCAAATAACTTCTCTTACTATGACATGGACCCAACAAAAATTTATCCCCCAATTCCAGAAAATTCTACCTGAACAAATCAGCAGAGGTCATTTTTTCACTAGAATTTTTCTTTCTCCATCCTTAGACTAGTGTTTTGTTTTTTATTTAATTGATATTTCCTGAGTGTTCATTGTCTAAATTTAAAGTTGCGTGCAATGGTGTTTCAGAGTCTTGCTATGCTCTGTACGGTCCAAGGTCCAGCGGCACTCGTAACACCTGGGAGCTCACTTGAACCACAGATCCTCAGGCTTCATCTCAGAACTGCTGCATCAGAGTTTGCATCTTAACAAGCTCCCCAGGTGATTTACCTGTACATTGAAGATTTGAGAGCATTGATGTGGACTTCCACAGGCCTGGGGTTGAGGATACTTCACCCCTCTGAGTCTCAGTTTATTCATCTGTAAAATGGAAATTCTGATACTCCCCCCTGCCCCCCAGGATGATTGTAAGCATACAAAAAGATCCTATAAGCCAAGAATAGCATAGCACAGTTCCTGGCAAACTGAGTCTCAGTAATGATAAATCTATATAACAAATATAGAGCTCAATAGAACAAAGAAATTTTGAAAGAAGCCATAATTGCTTCTTTCAGAAGCAGAAAAAATAAAGAGAACATGAAAATCTGAGAGAAAGTAATACCTTGATTTTTGGCCTCTGATGGGATCCATTATAAGTTTTAATAACCAGCAGAATGCAGAACAATTTTGCAACAGCCATACAGAGGGAGATACGAAGTAACATCACTTAAACATTTTTACAAACCACCTTCTTCAAACCATATCACTTCTTCTGTGTTAGAATAAATGTGAAGTATGTGTTCGTTACCCTGTGAAGTATGTACTGTTAGAAGGTAAGGTGTTACACAGATGGGGAAAGCTTGAATATGATCAACTGAGTGACCTGCACAAGATCACACACTTCATAAATGAGCAGAGATGGGCCATGAAGCAGTGATTACGACTGAATAGTTGCCTCCTTGCCCACATCACTTTACTCAGAAACATCTTCCCATAGACAAAATGACTGGAATGTTCTTTAATGTCAGGATAATTTCTAGTGATTTTTCATGATGTACAGTGCCTCTTTTAAACACAGAGAATTGGAAGAAATTTACCAAACCCTTCACATTACCTTCAAGAGATTACCTAGAAACTTTAATAACTCAAACTTATGTGACAGGCTTTTCCTAGGCGAATATTATGCAATACATTTTTTCTCAAGGTCACTTGCCTGAGTGTGTTTTTTTTTTTTCTTTTTTATTAAATGGAGAGGAAGAAACACAAGGAAGCAAACCGATAGGATATTCGTTGACTTAACTTCCTTAATTACAGTTGTCCAGTTAAAAAGTTAAACGTCAATGGATGTGGAGGAAATGAGAATTGCTTGAAAGGGATATTTCTCTGAATGGCACGTAGGCTGTGGCAAGAGCTTTGTTTGTGTGTCTAGAGGAGAGAAGGTGGGAGACAAGCCGTGGTCATGCTTCTCGTGTTCAGCAGCATGTGGTGAATAATTGATAGCCCTTCCCTTCTTCTTGACGCAATCACTAATTCTCCCAGGGCTGACTTCTCCACGCGTCATGCTCGTGATGAAGCCAGCAGAGGATCCAGCCCAACCCGGGAGACTGCCTTCTGTCTGAGATGCCATTTATAACCCAAATGAAAAATTAAATGGGAAAAGCAAGAAAATGCCTCCGAAGGTTTACTTATTTATTTATTTTTCTCCACCTTAACTCTACCCTGCCTTGTTCGATAAGGCAGGTCACACATTCTCCAAGTAAACACCACACTCAAGACTCCAGCCAAAGGACGGAACTCACGTAGGGGTTTTCAAAAAGAGACGGACTCTTCCAGTAATTGGTGACTGTTCTACTTCTAAAGTTCTAAAGGAAACTTTTAGAGTGCTTTAAAACCGTACTGATTCAACCCATGATCATTCCCCAGTGCCTGATAATTTTAGATCATCCCAAATGCAAAGGAGTAGATCGCTTCATGCTTTTAGGAAACCAGAACCTCTTGTGTGGAGGGGCTTACTTTCAGGCTCTCATTTTCAGCTGTCATATTATGTATCAGTAACTTGTAGAATACACAATTTTGAGGCAAAACAAATGGTTTTCAAATGTGGAACTTCATTTCACAACTTAAAGTGTTTTCAGGAAGGTTTCTGAACCCTGCCGAGGAAATGGCTCGGGCCATGTCACTTTAAGGGCAATTCCGTGTATTTGGCTTCTTGCCCTCCAGTGAAAGAAACAAATCCTGCATTGCCCTCTCATTAAGGAAAAAGTAATTGCAAAGACAGCATATTTCTAGAGTAAACAAATCTCCCAGAGGCTGTATTTTTGATGAGTATTTTTGCAGTGCTAGTTTGAAGGTTTAACGGTGTGTAGTGTTTCACTTTAATAGTCAGACTAGCAAGCTATAACAAATGCACTTTAAAACCTTTACACTCAGTGAGCTCTGCTTTGACAGGCCTTCCTTGGAATCAGGAGGTAATACGGCTTCTCAGTGAGCCATACTTACATTTCAAGCCGGAGAGGAAATTATTCCTGAACCACTGGATCTGTTGGTAATTCATGGCTCAGTTTATGGTGGCCTTTTAAATTCGCCCCGTCTCACTAGGTTTACCTGGATAGAGCTCAGACTGGAGGGATTATGCAAAGGTGATGACTGCTTACGGAAGGCAGCATCCAAATTGGGGGCTCAGTTCAGAGGTCTGCACGAGCGTGCACATCAGCAGTAGGCACCAATGGCCCACTAAGGCCCACTGTACAGTGCCACATTTTTTTACTCAGAGCCGTAACAAATGAAAGCATTCCAAGTAAACAGCAAGAAACAGAAGTTATGTGAATCTTTTCATAATAACTGCACATAAAACTTTTCACATGCCACCAACAGCCTGTCACAGTTTGAATGAATAAGTTTCCACATACAGAAGGATCCACACACACACACATGCACACATATGAGGCACATCATAATGATAGTTGTAAATAACAGTATATTCTCGTAAAAAAAAAATTACTCCTAAAACAGTAAGTAACAGAGACTTAACTGCTACCAAGATTTTCCTGGCTGCAAAGAGATGAAGTTTACCCGTCCTGGCTGAGCGTGTTCTAGGATCAAGGTGCACGTGACACAATTCAAGAGCAGAATGTAGAGCCAGGAAAGCCAAGAATCAGGAGGTGAAAAGCCGTGAGACACCTAGGTTGCTGGTCTCTTGGTTCCTCACTCACTCGGGTCATACAGGCTCTTCTTGACTGGTGGGCTTTAATCTAAAGATGGTCTTAGTCTGGTTCTCGCCACACACAGCATCCACGCAGCTTCTGAGACATGCTACCCACCAGCCAGAGAGAGAAGCCAGCCATCCAGCTTGGACAACTCCTGATTCATTCAGTTATGCCATGGGCTTCAGGCGTGGAGGGCCCACTCTTGGTGGTAAATACAGGAGTTCTCAGAGCCAGGGAAACAGTGAGAGCTAGTCAGATTCCTCAAAAGGTACTGAAGATAATGTATATAATGATCACAATATTTGGCTAAGTAAAAGCATGAAATATTAGGACAATCTTCAACAATAATTTTACCTATGTACTATGTCATGAGATATTGTTTCTTTCCTCCTACTAGAGGGTTGAAATACTTCTTAGCTGTGTTAGTCCCTATATACCTCGGAAAGTACACTGCAGAAAACCGAATTTATATTCCCATGATTCATGGGTGGCCTCGGAGTTAAAACTTGGTTCATCAGAGATCAGAATTAATCTTGACCGATCCTAGTCACGTTGTAGGAAAAAAAATGTTATTCACTTACAATAAATTCTTCGGTTGTCACTACTGTTATTGCTATTAAATTCTTTATCCTTCAGCTGGAGCTCAAGAAGAAAAAGAAAACAATGCTGATTAACTGAGATTTTCAGTTAATCAGTGGTTCACTCTATTGAGAATCTCAGTGGGTTTTCTGAGGAAATGCACAAGGAAATCTTGCTGTGTGACACAACTTAGTAAGAATGATGCAGAGTATTCGAAAGAGAAATACCCCACGGGGAGTTTTGGAAAAATATCATCAACTAAAGATGGTAGTCAGACATTCATGGGTTTGAATGTTGCCTGCGCGTGATAAATCTCAATTCAGAGGAGGATCAAAGGCCCAGTAGTAAACACATTTCTTCCTAAAAATGCAGAGGCATATAGGAATGACTGTGTCCTGAAGGGTCTATTCCATGCCCCCAGTCCTGGAGCCCAGGTTCTCTGCACTGAGGAATAAAATATATGCACTACATACATGGTAAAGTTCCGAATGCCTTATTCATACTTCTAAAAGTTTATGCTCTCATAAAAGCCTTAAGTTTATCTGACTAACCCCCCCAAGTTCAGTTGACAGTCTTATTTAATAAATATCATTTTTTCATCATTTATTATTGTTATCTACCGAAGGGGCTCAAAATAAAAGTAAACATTATCGTCACAGGGGAAAGAAGTACTTTAAGGTCACAAAAGTGGGAGATCAGGGAAGAATTTGAACGACTACATTCAAAGCATTTTTTATAGTATTTTTATATTTCGCTGAAGGTGACTTTCACCAATGCATGAAGTATACCCATTCTGTTTTATGTAGGAAGTTATTTTTTAAAATAATATTGATTTAGATATGAATTCTTAAACAATAAATACAGTTGCATTTCGAGGGCAAGTCTTATGTACTGTGATCACAGGCAAAGGAAAGAATGGGAAGATTAGACCAGGAGGGTGATGTAATTCTTACCCTAAAATATAATTTTTGACATCGCTAGAAAACGGGGCATTAGAAAAAAATAAACAAAGGAGAAGACAATGTAATGAAGCACTAAATCATTAGATGCAGTAAAGATATATATATATATATATATGAGAAAGATCACCGTTCTCTGGGCCGATGATGAGAGGCGTAGGATACACTGCTGTACTGGGTTGTTAACACTATGTACAACTTCCAAACTGTGCAATTAATGAAGAGTTTTACTAGTGACTGTTTACTTGCAGCCAAGAGCCATATGGCCAAAAATGTTGAGAATTCACTAAGAAATGTTATTTGCACAGTAAGAACAAAAAAGTTACGACTTTAAGAGTCGTACTGAGTCCAGATTTAAGAAAAGAATTAAAGACACTCTATGTAGTGACAATCTTACAATTTGAAAAAGTTTATTACTTAGTATTTCTTAATATGTTTTCTTAAAATCAGATTTATTCTCGACAACTGCAAGTCAGCAGTTGGAATTTAAAGAAAGCAAGATAAAACGTCCTTGCCTTTGGAAAAGAAATAGAGAAAGGGAATCACAGGCAGGATTAGAGCAGTTTTATAAACCAGCAAACATCAAAACATAAATGCACCTGGCCCATGACAGAAAATGCACAGCGGCCACACTCTCCAGGATTGCTGTTCCTCTTAATCTTGATGTTTTCTACAGATCACAATACATGGTGAAGGGATAACTGATGATTAGAGGGGGAAAATTAAAAGCTAGCAAACTTATTTATTTCCTGATTTTCAGCATAACTATGAGAATGTCCAGAATTTAAGTTGAAGAAATACGAACACCATTGGTTAAAACCTGTATCTCCCATTTTACACAGAATGGTTCTCAGTAGCTCAGGAAAAGCAGACTCTGCAGACTTGTAGAAAAACCCTGAAGATCGAGAGCTTCAGTAACTGAGTGAGGAATGATACTAAGAAAAAACTCAGTGTTAAGATTCTTAGGGATCAAGAAAACATAGGGCTAAAACTTTAAAGGGTCAACTTTTATTCAAGTTGTTTTAAACTGAAGACTTCAAATTTGTCTTACAAAGAATTTCCTCTGGGTAGGGGAGAAAGTTCTGCTGAAACTGAAAATCATCAGCAAACAAAATCTAATCTTAGGTTCTTGCTCAGGAATCTTTACTGTGACCTTATATAATGGGAAGGGTAGGGCAAGGAGAGAGAAAATAGAGAAGATGCACTCAAACATCCCTTCTCATAGGAGTCAGTAAAAAATGCCACTACAAGATAAAAAGCAAGAGGAAAGGATCCTAAGTGATCCCACAAAGGTGTTGTACGTGACCCACATACAATCTTTTAAATCAGATGCACATTTGATGAATTTTGATAGATGTATACACCAATGAAACCACTACCACAATCAAGTTATCTAACGTACAATTTTAATGTTTATAAGAAAGGTTTAATCTGGAAGTAGTTAATTTTGGTTGAAGTGTGTGAATTCTGGAGACTGCTTGGGTTCAAATTTTTGCTCCACCATGTATGAAGCTTTAGGCAGGTGCCATGTTCTCTGTGTCCTAGTTTCTAATCTGTAAAATGAGACAATAGTTCCTATGACACAGTGATGTCGTGAGGATGAAATGAGACAGTGCAAGTGAGGCATCTGGAACATGGCCTGACACGGCATGCGAATTCAATGAGCATTAGGTATTATTAAAAGAAAAAGGAAACTCTGCAGCTTCGGAGTGGACAGATATACAAATAACGACCCCCAAATTAAGTTGTCCTTGAAGAGGAAAGGTCGGTGTATGTTCTAAGAGAAAATCATCTAAGTATCAAAAGATTAACAGAAGCTGCTAGGAAAATTGATGAAGTCCTTAAATACTTTTGTAGTCATGAGTTTCATGGTGATCTTACTGCAAAAGTTAAAAGTAAATAAAGTTATATAATTGTATCATTTAATTTGATAAAAGTGTCATATTAAACATAAGCACTTTACTACTTATTTTGTATAAGTCATTTATACTCTAGTTTTTCTTAACATAGACGTATTTGCACAGTTCTTAATTTCTTTTCACATGAAGTTCCAATCACTCTTGTTTTCACTCTCTATTATGAAATGTTAGTTTTAAGTAGATTCATTTTAACTGAGCTTTTCCAGGTACTCTTTAGACTTAAATTGCAAAATTCTTCAATACCTATATATAAACATACAAGTTCGTGTGCCACAATGGATTCTGTGTGCACATGTAACACAAAAGTGCAAATAAAAGTATTTATTTTAGAAATAGAAATAGTATTCATTTCCCCCTAAAATAAAAAGACTAATCAAAGTTTGCAGTAATAACTAACCATCCAGCCAACAAACAAAATATTTCAGCTGAGAGGTTACGCATTATCCAATATAAATATTTTTATTCAGTTGGTTATTTGAGTATCTCAAATATCCTACTCCATATGTAATTAAAACAGAAGGCCTTTATAAGCTGAAAAGAGATTATTCTTTATAAAAGAGAGACCAAATATTGATTCATGAAAACGCAAATCTTCCTTTTATTGAAGCAAAAGTAAATAAATAAGTTAAATCTTTAGTCATAATATATGAGGTTTGAAGAGAATTACCATTGCAACAGAGTCTTCCAGCAACAGAAAAAGTAATGAATAACAAGAGACCTGAGTTCTTGACCAAATCATTTTCTACCTTCAGATGAATTATTAAATCTCATATCTCTGAAATCCAGTGTCTCTATTCTAAAGACATACCCTTTGAATAGATTTTCAGTGGCTAAAATACTAAAACTTGCCAAGGCGCTAGATTAACCCTACCTCACATCAGAAAACCACTTAGACTCATTAAAATTCAAGTGGGAAATTAATTTTGACTTGACCTGGCATATTCAACAAAACAATGAATCTATTAAGAAGGGCCGGCTAGAAAATAAAGGGCTTGAGAATTTTCTGAGATGCCTGGAAAAGCAAAGAAAGACAATAAAAAAGTGCTTCCATCTTAAACAGGGGAAAGTTTGTTTTGCTTAACCTGAGGTGGAAATAACTTGCTATTTTTTATTATTGTGCAGTCTTGCATTCATCAGTTTGGTATTCTGATTATGTACCAGGCACTATTTTATGTAAAGGGGATTAAGCAGTGAGTAAATAAGAAATGATTCTGATCCCAAGGAGCTTATATTCTGGGGGAAACATGAGCACTAACTAAGGAATAATTATTAAAAGTGTAATCAGTGATTTTTAAAATAAATGTAAAATGTTATAAGCAATTCCATTTTAAGTATATTGGCTTTATTAATTTATAGATAGATCTAAATAATTTTTTTTTCTCAAACTTGAGTCACACACATACATACAAACACACAATCACAAACTGCTTTTAGAGAAAATCAATCTCGGCTCCATAAAAGAGTCCGCTAATTTCAGAAACTAAAGTTTATGTGGTGGAAGTGTTTTATTACTATAGGCTTTTACTGAAAAGTTTTTCTTCATGACCAGTAAAATTAATATTAAAAAACAATTACAGAGTGCTGACCTATCCATCACTCCCACAAATATCAGCAGACCCAGTTAAAAAAAAAAAAACAAACAAACAAAAAAAAATTTTAAGACTTTCCAAACTCTCTTACCCCAGGACACCTAATGTCACTACCTACACTACCAATGCGTTTGACATCATGCCTTTACAATTACAAACAGTAAATGTCACCATCAAATGGCATTCACTTGGTTTTTTATATTATTTTATTCACATTATTTAATTTATTATTTCACTCCTTTATCCAATCTCATTACATATAAAGTCACTGTTACGAGTTCTATCCTACTCTTGAACGTCATATAAATGGAATGACACAATATGTGTTATGTTGCTTCCTGCTTTTTGTAGTCGGCATGTTTTGAGGTTCACCAATATTGTATACATTAGTAGCCTGTTCCTTTTTAGCGCTGGGTGCATTCTATCGTACAGAAATACAGTAACTTGTTGGAGTTACATTTAGATTGTTTCTAGTATTTGGCTAGTCTGAATAAGACTTCTAGCAATATTTTTTATATATCCTCTTATACACATAATTTTATACATTTTTTTAAATTGAGTAAATTCTTAGAAGTGAACTTGAAGATAACCAGAAAAATGGCTCTTCAAAGATGCCCGTGCCCTAATCCCTGGGAGCCTGTGAATACGTTACCTTACATGGTGAAAGGGACTTTGCACATGTGATTAAAGGCAGGGTGTGAGAAGAGAGCTGTTCGGGCAAGGAGCTCATGAAACTGAAGAGCAGTTCCCTTGAACCTTATTGAATATAAAGATGCACATGTGCAAAGGGAGATGGGGAGATTATCTTGAATTATCTGGTGAGCCCAACTAATCAACACGAGTCCTTAAAAGTAGAGAACCATTCCTGGCTGCAGTCAGAGAGAGAAACATGACGACAGAAGTACGGGCAGAGAAAAGTATCATCACTGCTTTGAAGATAGAGGAAAGGGGCCACGATCCAGCTGCCAACAAAAGACACAACCATGCTGACAAGCTGATTTGAGCCTGGGGGGGACCCACATTGGATATTTGACCTACATAACTAAGATAATAAATCTGGCTTGTTCTGAGCCACTAAACTCATGGTAATTTGTTACACTAGCAGTACAAATCTAATACAGTAACTTTATAAAAAAAAAATTTAGACCAAAGGGATTGTATCATTTTACACACACCCAGCAATGTATGAGATTTTTTGTTGCTTTAGATTCCCATCAGCATTTAGTACGGTGAGCCTTTTAATTTTAGCCTTTCTAATGTGTATATAGTGGTTTCATATGGTGGTTTTAATTTTGCGTTTGCCTGATTACTAATGATGACAGGCAATTTTTTTCATATGCTTATTGGAAAATTTTTCATCTATTTACTGGCAAATTCCAAACTGGTCTTTGAAAATAACTGTTCAAAGCTTCTGCCCATTTTTTACATTAACTGAGTTTTAAAAGTTGCTTGTATATAAATATTTTGATTATATGTGATACAAATGTTCTCTCTCAGAATGTGGCTTGCCTATCCATTTTCTTAGGTTTTCTTCTGATGAGCAGAAGTTTTACGTTTTCATGACATATATTTTAGCAAACCTTTATGAATACTACTTTCTGGGGCTTGGGTAAGAAATTTATATGCCTATTTCAAGGTCACAAAGATATTCTCTTACACAAGTTTTTAGAGAAATCTATATAGAAATACAGTTTTTAAACTTTTACATTTAGGACTATGATGCATCTTGGATTCATTTTAGTGTGTGGAATAAAGTAAGGATCAAAGTTTACTCCTATCTCTTTGCCCCTAAATATATAGCCAATTGTCCGAGCTCCTTTTGTTGAAAAACCTTCCTCACTGGATTACTTTGACCTCTTTTTTTAAAATAAATTGATATTAGAAGTGTAGATCTACTTATGGGCTCTTAATTCTATTACATGATTCGTTTATCTTTATGCCATTACCACATTCTTGGTTACCATAGTTTGATAATACATCTTGAAATAAAGAAGTGTAAGTTTTCCAACTTGAACTGAATCTTTCAATTTATATATAAATTAAAGAATCAGTTTGTAAATTTCTACCAACAAATGCTCCTCTGGAACTATTATTTAGATTATGTTGAATCTATAGATCAATTGGGGAAAAATGACATCTACCCAATATTTAGTACCCTTATCCATTTACATATTAAATCTTCTGATTAATTAAGGTATTCATTAATTTCCCTCAGCAATGTTAATTGTTTTCAATATGGTATCTTATACAACTTTCATCAGAGTCATTTCTAAGTATCTTATTCTTCACACTTTTGTAAATGATAATTTTCACATGTTCTAGTTTTTCATTCTGTTCCTGTGATTTTTTCATTCTGTTCCTGTTATTATTCTATTTCCGTGGGGTTTTTTTTCTATGTAACCAATGTTTGAATAACTCCCAGTTCATGATATATTCTTTTTATTACATATATGTCTCCATATTTCCAGAGTCTATTTACTGGAATTTTGTTAAAGATTTTGTATCTCTGCTCATAAGGGATATTGA